>NC_140167.1:79924074-79946574 GCF_963971535.1 Notolepis coatsorum
ACCCGTCTACCTGCCCTCTCCCTGGACTGTCTGACAACCCGTCTACCTGCCCTCTCCCTGGACTGTCTGACTACCCGTCTACGTGCCCTCTCCCTGGACTGTCTGACTACCCGTCTACCTGCCCTCTCCCTGGACTGTCTGACTACCCGTCTACTGCCCTCTCCCTGGACTGTCTGACTACCGTCTACCTGCCCTCTCCCTGGACTGTCTGACTACCCGTCTACTCCCTGGACTGTCTGACTACCCTAACTAGTAAGAGTAGGTACGCACATAGCACACACATCCACACGCACACACTCACTTTAAACAAACACACTGTAGCACCCACTCCACACTTTATAGCACACACTCACTTTAAACAAACACACTGTAGCACCCACTCCCCACACTTTATATTTATTGATGAAGGATTGCACTACAACTCGTACACCTTACTGTAAATTGTACCTAAATTGTACCTCATCCCATTTCTGCTTTGCACTATATAGTATTGTACATTAGTACACTGCATAGTAGGGATGCTCGATATTGGCTTTTTTACCGATACCGATATTCCGATATTGTCCAACTCTTAATTTCCGATACCGATATCAACCGATATCAACCGATACCAATATATGCAGGGTTTCCCTGTCCAAAAAACTGAATAATTTCAGGTAACTAATAATTTCACTGGATATATATATAACAAATATTGTTATTGTTTTTTTTTTTTTTTTTTTACCGATACCGATATTTTCCGATATCACATTTTACTGCCGATATCGGCCGATAATATCGGTCGGCCGATAATATCGGACATCCCTACTGCATAGTATTGTATATTATATGGTAACTCAGTTACGTCTATTCTGCATCGAACATTGTACATATGTCTATACTGAACACTGTGACCTAATTTTCTACTTCTAATTTACATGCTATACTATGTTATTTGATACTATCTTGTCTAGCACAGTCTCTGGAGCGTAACAGTAAGAAGCATTTTGTATGAAAGTATTCTGTACTTCTGTATGACAACTATTAAAGAAACTTGAACTTGAAACTTGGTAAAGGATATGTACAGATCAGTATACAGACATGTAAAAAGGATTATATGTAGGTACAGTACAGAGTGGGTAGATAAATATGTTAAGAACGGTATAATGTAACATTATTGTACATACTATTATCATACAGTTATATGGGTTATATGCAGGTGTATAAGTAGGTATATAGGATTATATACAGGTATATTCAGACAGATATATATGAGGTAAATATAAATATATAAATGTATGTATGTATGTATACAGCACTATTGTACATGCTATCATACGAGTTATATGGTAGACTATAGTATGAGGTGGGAGTTATATGGTAGACTATAGTATGAGGTGGTAACTTATATGGTAGACTATAGTATGAGGTGGGAGTTATATGGTAGACTATTATGATGTGGATTGTTATATGGTAGACTATTAGTATGATGTGGATTGTTATAATATGGTAGACTATAGTATGAGGTGGTAACTTATATGGTAGACTATAGTATGAGGTGGGAGTTATATGGTAGACTATAGTATGATGTGGATTGTTATGGTAGACTATATAGTATGAGGTGGTAGTTATATGGTAGACTATTAGGTGGGAGTTATATGGTAGACTAGTATGATGTGGATTGTTATATGGTAGACTATAGTATGAGGTAGGTGTGTATGATTTAAATGGTACTCAAGTGTTTCAACGTTACAACAAATAGGTTAAAATACAGAGACACATAATCTGTGCCAAAGGTCGTGGAGAGGCAACGTTAATTTTAGGCGTCTATCAATTCTAATAGAAGAGCAGCAAAACTATAAAGAAGAGGGAAATGTCTATGAACTCTTACCTCGCTATGCAGCTGAACATGGTTGTGTTTCTACTGGAGAAAAACTAGACAATTTACAAGATGTACATTCCACAACAAAGAACAACACAACCTGTGCTGTGTGGCACTAAACAGTGTCCGGACAAAACACGAGTCTAGTCTCGTTCCGTTTACCCATGTCGCTGTAGAGACGGACTATGGCCGCTAGAGGGCACTGTGTGCTAATCAATGACCCGAACCAGAGACAAACAAACCAAATGTACTACTAATGATGAAATCAGAACACTTCACCACCAGATAACTTTGTTTAAAACAATTCTTTAATTTTAAATGTTTTATTCATAGTCTAAATAAATAATACTTTATAACCTTTATTTGACCGTTTATTTTATTCTTTCATTAACACTTTAATCGCCATGGGTTAAATTCATAATTTACCATCCCTCGCCAGCTCTATTTGTCTATGGAGAAGTTCCCCTTCTTTGCAGGGCTATAACTTTTTTAATTCTATTGCTAAATTGCCTATTATTATGGCCCATTCAATGTCCTATATGTATTGTTCAGGGTGTAGCAACGTTAAACTTTTTCATTCACATATTCATACTAAAATATGGTCTAAAGTATAAGTATGTTTTTATCGTTTTCTGCAGCTTTCTTCAGAACGTGATTTATAGCCCTAAATGCATTATATTGATGATCAAATACAGTTTGGTAGGAATCTGTGCGAGATAAAAAAAATTCAACTGGACGTGGTTCTAGAAGTTTCTACGCATCATCTGATGATGACCGGATGGGCGGGGGATCGTTTATAATTCCGTGGGCAGCGTTAGATGATTCATCCAGAGTGGGTCATATGTTCATCAGATCAGTTAGTAAAGAAGACGTTAGAAAATAACGCTGAATCTTACCGTGGCTTCCTCGCGCCGCTGGCAGATGAGCGTGGAACAGAATTTTTTCTATTATGGGATGGAGAAATGCCCGATCCATTTCCAGGTTGTATAATAGTATATACGTCCAAATCATGTTGTTTTTTCGAGTTATTTGCACCGATCGATGTTCACTGTGTCAATACGGAGTCTCTCTAACGATAGCGAGTGCCCGGACCACATATGGATGAGCACTACCGGTTCAAAGGTTAATTTCCGGTTGGCGATCTGCCGATCGGCCACCAGATGGCGCTCTTGAACCGCGAGAAAGTTGAGTGGAGCTTTGCAGTGTGTCTCAGGGCTCCGGAAAGGAAATATGATTTCGATGACAGATTTTTGAAATATTGACATCAAACGGCGTCTTCGGCAGAATGAGCATGGCTAGGAATGACGTGTAAACTCGTCCACGGCGATCATAGTGTTAATCTATGTCTGGAATTTGAGTTGTATAGCTTTCCCCCTTTTATTTATGTATTATTATTAGGGCTGTTAGTTTATCGCGTTAATTAGATTAATTAATTACACAGCAAATTATCGCGTTTTGAAAATTAACTCAAAATTAATTACAAAAAAAAGTTTTTTTTTTTTTTTTTTTTTTTAAATAATATTTTTTTTGTATCTCATTCATTCCATAAGAATGTAGAATACACATTTACAGATGTTTTTTAATATGGTCCATTTGCATGTTCTTGGTATCTGATTCTAGGGACATCTATGAATCTCAGGGAATGTATTCCCAGTGTCAGAAATACTGTGGGCTAGATCCACAAAGAATGGATTGCACAGTGCAAGTTGCACCCTTACTTACAATTCATTATGAATTGAAAATGGGGGACCCTGATGTAAACAAGACGAAAGTCTTTCTCTGATCTGCATCCCCTTAACAATTGTGTGTATTGAGCCGTACTGTATTGTACCCATTCTGCAATCTGTTAATAACATTTTCATTCAATCACTCAATCTGCGCTGTGATTGATTGAATGAAAATTTTATTTTGAGTAAATTGTAATGAACCAAATGAGAATATCAATATTTTTTTGTTATCTTTGACTGTGAATAACACCATGCTCAAATTGACCAGACCTGAAAAATCTAAGCAAATTAATAGATGGAAGATGATCAAACAGAAGGTTTTGTAGATACAGTACTGAATTCTGCCATCCGCACACATGCAATTTGAAATATGATTATAGAATATAGAATATCAGGCATAAAATGGTTATGCGATTAAAATGCGATTAATTAGATTAATTAATTACAAATCCTGTAATTAATTAGATTAATTTTTTTAATCGCCTGACAGCACTAATTATTATTATTATTATTATTATTATTATTATTATTATTATTATTATTATTATTATTATTATTATTATTATTATTATTATTATTACTACTACTACTACTACTACTACTACTACTACTACTACTACTACTACTACTACTACTACTACTACTACTACTACTACTATTACTACTGTACAACTACTACAATGTGATGTATTGATGTATGCTGATGATACGGTGATCTTTACACACGGTAAAACCACAGAAGAGGTTGCAACCAAATTGTCTGATGTCATGGTGAATGTCACATCCTGGCTTAAGAACAGTTGTCTACAATTTAATGTCTCTAAGACTGTCTGTATGTTCTTCTCCAAGAGCCACAGAGACGTTGCAGAGCAGGATATCCTCATCTCTGGACAGAAATAGCAGACCAGAATACAAGTACTTTGGAGTACACATTGACCCAAACCTTAGTCTCAAAACTCACATAAAAAAGTCTGCAATAAGGTTAAATTCAGTTGATCAAACTTCAGATACATCAGAAACTAACTTTCAACCGAGGCAGCAAAGCTATACTTCCACTCAATGGTTCTTTCCCACATCACATACTGTTTGATAACCTGGTCCAATTCACATTCCACCATTTTGAAACCACTTCAATCACTATACAAACAAGCAATACAAATTCTAGACAAGAACCCATTCAGGTACCATCACTGTCACATTCTGAAAAAATATAATCTGCTCAGCTGGGAAAACCTGATTCTCTATCAAAACGTCTGTCTAGTTTTTAAAATCAAGTGTGGATTGGCTCCTCCTCCTTTGTCTGGTTTCATCAACCTCAAGTCTGCCTCAACCAGGAATACTAGAGGTGCGGCAAGGGGGGACTGTACAATCCCTTAAAAAAAAATAAAATAATTTTTTTTTAGAGCATCCCACCAATGGAACTCAATAGCTCAGAGTGTCCACATCATATCACTCATTCAGGTGCAAGGTTAAGGAATGGCTCATTGAAAACCAGCATTGTCAACACTGAGGTGTGTGTGTGTGTGTGTGTGTGTGTGTGTGTGTGTGTGTGTGTGTGTGTGTGTGTGTGTGTGTGTGTGTGTGTGTGTGTGTGTGTGTGTGTGTGTGTGTGTGTGTGTGTGTGTGTGTGTGTGTGTGTGTGTGTGTGTGTGTGTGTGTGTGTGTGTGTGTGTGTGTGTGTGTGTGTGTGTGTGTGTGTGTGTGTGTGTGTGTGTGTGTGTGTGTGTGTGTGTGTGTGTGTGTGTGTGTGTGTGTGTGTGTGTGTGTGTGTGTGTGTGTGTGTGTGTGTGGATATGATGTGTTTGTCTATGTCTGGGTCTTCTAATATGTCATGATGTGCTCTGTCCTTGTGTGTCCATGACTGTATTGTGCCCTGTATCCCTGTATCCCATTCCCTATCGTATGTTCTATGTGCTTTTGTTTGTGTTTTTATTCTAATGTTATTTATCTTGATTTTATTCAGTTTGTATTGCTAACCTGTCTCGTAGTGATGACCGGAGTGCTGGACGTTCCGCAATGATGTCGGGGAGGTTGCGACCCTCTCTGCGCCGCCCCCTATCTCCCTGTCTCCGGCTGTCTCGGAGCGATGACCGGAGTGTTGAACGTCCCGTGATTAAGACGGGGAGGATGCGACCCTCTTTGCGCCGCCCCTGTGCCTCAAATAGATTCGCTATCAGCTCTATCTTTAATCTTTCAAAATGTTCAGTTGCCATCGCTATCAACTCTATCTTTAACTTTTCAAAATGTTTAGTTGCTATTGCATGCACTCATCTGTGTTTCACTACACACATGAGTGCATGCTTACCAACTGTTAGTCTGCAACACTACTATCACCGACATCTAAGAAGGGAGATCCCCCCTTGAATGGCCCTTCTAAGGTTTCTCTCCTCCACAGTGCCTGTGGTGCATTTCTTTCCTATTGTTAGGTTTTAGTGAGTTTTTCCTTACCTTCGCGTGGGGTATGTCTGGGAGTGTTTGCATTCATTCATTTATTTTGCTTTTATTTTAAATTGGTTGGACCTTATGGTGTTCTTGTTTTGTTCTTGACTTATTGTTATGTTTATTCTTGACTTGTTTAAAGAAGACGTGTCCGGCCCATGGGGACATTAACGTGTGTTGTCCGGCCTTACAAATACATTTGATTTGATTTGATTTTAACCCTTTTTCACGCAGGATTTTAGCCTGTACCTTCTGGCAGGGGGACTACCAATGGAAATTAGCCTTTTGGCTAAAATTGGGTGCATTTACGTTTTTAAAATGTTTTATTAATGTACGCTGTCCCCCTTGAACAAATAAAGTAAACATATACTACTACTACTACTACTACTACTACTACTACTACTACTACTACTACTACTACTACTACTACTACTACTACCACTACCACTACCACTACCACTACCACTACCACTACACTACTACTACTACTACTACTACTACTACTACTACTACTACTACTACTACTACTACTACTACTACTACTACTACTACTACTACTACTACTACTACTACTACTACTGCTGCTGCTACTACTACTACTACTACTACTACTACTACTGCTGCTGCTGCTGCTGCTACTACTACTACTACTACTACTACTACTACTACTACTACTACTACTACTACTACTACTACTACTACTACTACTACTACTGATTGATTGATTGATTGATTGATTTTTTCTTATTTTTTTGGTCTTACATACACCCAGCCCATATGGGCTTACAAGACACATAAACAATAAGTATATAGTATACTTAATAACAATAAGTATATAGACCAAGATGGCCACAAAAAAGAAAACAAAATAAAACATAACAAGCTGTAAACAATGTACTTCAAAGAAACAAGAGGAATTCATATAAAACTATATAGGATATAATGTGTTTTGTCTCAAGTGCCATGCTTTCTCCAAAAATCTTGCAAAACTGAAAATCTCCTCCACAACAAAACAACTCAACATACAACTATCAGACTGCCAAAACAAATCCAGATTTACAAATTGTACTTTCTCAAATAAAACCCTCCTCAAGTCGGTGTACAAGGGGCAGTGAACAATTTAATTAAATTCATCCTCCACCACTCCCAGATCACAGAGAACAGTCACAACCGCTCCTCCTCAGGTGTACCTTGGAATCTACCCACTTCCACAGCCAATGGCAGGGTGCCAGACCTTAACTGCTTTTAGCTTGTCAATCAGAATGGAGTGATTGACAGTGTCGAAAGCCTTTTGTAGCTTCAGCATGACCATGCCGCAGTATTTGCCCGCGTCCACCTCTTGTTTGATGTGGTCGTTCAAATAGAGAAGGCATCTGTCAGTGGAGTGGGATGTTTTGAAGCCAGTATAGCCGGTGTGATCTTACTGCGTTGTGTATTTTCGATTCGACCCCTGTTTAAGGGATCGCCCTGAGTGGGAGTTGAACCCCGGTCTCTCTGCACCAGGGCCGACAACACAAACCGCTGCGCCAAGAAAGGATATCCCTCCTAAGCGCTCAGTTTGTATGCCTCTGGGGAGTGAGTTTAACTTGCAGTACCGCTTACTAACTGCGGTACCTCGGTTACACCAGATTGGAATTCGTAGATTAGATTTCTTTCCGCAAGGTACTTTTCGACCTGTTCGTAGACTATTTTTTTTCCATGACTTTCGAGATGGAGGTAAGAAAAGATACAGGGCGGTAGTTGCCTGGGTCTAATTTGCTGCCTTCTTTGTGCAGGGGGGTCACTCTTACAATTTTGATGTCTTTGGGGACGTGTCCCTGTTTTATGGAGAGGTTTATTATGTGTGTGATGAGTGGGGTGATGGGTTGCTACTCTGCTGCTACTACTACTAATACTATTACTATTACTACTACTACTGCTGCTAATATTACTACTACTACTACTCTACTACTACTACTACTCTACTACTACTACCACACGAATACTACTACTATGAAACATACCCTGAAAATCCCAATTCAAATCGACCACTAGGGGGGACTACAAATTTACAAAATGTGTGTTGAAGTCAGATTATATTTCAACGTTTTCTTATCCAAACATTACAAAACTTGCAGGACATTGTTTCATAACACTGTTGAACCGTGTGTGTGAACTTATAATTGCAATCTTAATGATCAATATTGGCTTAAAACCAGGTCAGATCTCCTGCTGCTACCCTGATCAGGTCTCCTGCTGCTACCCTGACCAGGTCTCCTGCTGCTGCCCTGACCAGGTCTCCTCTCCTGCTGCTACCCTGACCAGGTATCCTGCTGCTACCATGACCAGGTCTCTTCTCCTGCTGCTACCCTGACCAGGTCTCCTGCTGCTACTCTGACCAGGTCTCTTCTCCTGCTGCTACCCTGACCAGGTCTCTTCTCCTGCTGCTACCCTGACCAGGTCTCCTGCTGCTGCTACCCTGACCATGTCTCCTGCTGCTACCCTGACCAGGTCTCTTCTCCTGCTGCTACCCTGACCAGGTCTCCTGCTGCTACCCTGACCAGGTATCTTCTCCTGCTGCTACCCTGACCAGGTCTCCTGCTGCTACCCTGACCAGGTCTCCTGCTGCTGCTACCCTGACCAGGTCTCCTCTCCTGCTGCTACCCTGACCAGGTCTCCTGCTGCTACCCTGACCAGGTCTCCTGCTGCTACCCTGACCAGGTCTCCTCTCCTGCTACCCTGACCAGATCTCCTGCTGCTACCCTGACCAGGTCTCCTCTCCTGCTGCTACCCTGACCAGGTCTCCTGCTGCTACCCTGACCAGGTCTCTTCTCCTGCTGCTACCCTGACCAGGTCTCTTCTCCTGCTGCTACCCTGACCAGGTCTCCTGCTGCTGCTACCCTGACCAGGTCTCTTCTCCTGCTGCTACCCTGACCAGGTCTCTTCTCCTGCTGCTACCCTTTAGTTTAGTTTACAAAGTTCCACTCCCATCTCATTGTCCATAAATAATATGAACGAAATACATGTGTAGCATGGTCTACAAAATAAACTACAAAACAGGATCAGAGACATAAGGCAGACACTATAGCGAAAACATGGAAGATTGACACGAGTCAGTAACAAGAACAACTTATTTTTTTTGTACAAGAGGGCAAAGGAGAGGAGAATAACATATTAACGGTATATAATAATAATAATAATAATAATAATAATAATAATAATAATAATAATAATAATAATAATAATAATAATAATAATAATAATAATAATAATAATAATAATAATAATAATAATAATAATAATAATAATAATAATAATAATAATAATAATAATAATAATAATAATAACTTTATTTGTATAGCACCTTTCATACAGAAACTGCAGCTCAAAGTGCTTCACAACAGAAAAAAGACATAAAATGAGCACATAAAGTGCAGACATATAAAATCACAGTTTTTCACATAGGATCTAACATCCCAACAGGCCACCTAGTTTATGGTTTGATTCAGTTTTAAATAGACAATAATAAAAGGAACAAGATAAAATAGACAGAGTAAAATAGTGCAATAGTGCAGTGCAATAAAATTGTAGAATAGAATAGATTAAAAAAATATATATATATTTTACAGTGCAATAAAATAGTTCTGGATTACTGTTCAACAGTTCAAAGTCGTACAATGGTAAAACTGTTCTGAATGACTGTTTCAACAGTTCAAAGCCGTCCCAAACCTTTGTTCGGTATACACAGTTCAAAACATGACAGTCTTCTCTTCTGCCTGACACCACAATGCCAATTTTAAGGCAAGCCATAGACAGTATTTAAGCTGACAGTCTCCCCTGCTCATGACAGTCTCCTGTTGCCTGTAATGAGGAAAAGGAAACAACCAGCCATACTAACAGTAGATGTAACACTGATGCACAGGAGTAACTTAATGTGATGGTGATTTATGATGAAATTAAATTAGATTTTAATCGTTTTTTTTTTTTAAATATAGATAATGAGGTTGTTGACCTCAATGATGAATTTAGAGTGTTCCAGAGTTTAGGACCTCTAATGTTGAATTGATGGCTAGATGTCAGACAGAAAGGCAAGTGGAGTTTATTACTATGGTTTGTTGGATATGAGCGAAAAGATGATCAAAAGATGAATAAACTATGGAAGCTATCAGGAAGATATTGCCTATTGTTAATGAACTTGAATATGAATGAGCATGTTTGAAAGGTATTAAGTTTGTCAATTGATAGTAGAGAATATTTGCGGAACAGAGGTGCAGATGGTATCTGGTAGAGTGGGAAATCATCCTGAGGAACCTCTACTGGATTATGACTAATTTGTTAAGATATGATGGATATGTTGCAGCCCAGACTATATTACAGTAGTTAAGGTAAGGAAATAAAAAGCTATAAGGTTAGATGGGCAGAGGGATGTATCATGGGGCAGACCTTTCTCAAAATTCCAAGCATCATCATTGACTTTTTGCAGACATTGTCAATGTGATTATGCCAATTTAACCCTTCATCTATAGTAACTCCTAACATTTTTGTGAAAGGCACTTGGAGAATTTCATTTCCATTAATTAATATTTTAGATTCTTCTTTAGGGTAGTAGGCCTACTTATTTTTGTTGCAGAAGACCATGAAGTAAACAAATTTGACATTTAGAGTAAGCTTGTTGCATTGAAACCAGTTAAAGACAATCATTCATGCATACAACCAGGGACTTGAAGTCATGATGAGTAGCTAAGTCAAGTCAAGTCAAGTCAAGAGTTTTATTTGTCACGGCATACAAGTATACAGTGAAATGCGGGGGGTCTTGCCCGCAATGATTGTGCAATAATACAATAATAAGAATAGGATGAGAATAAGACATTTGTGCAATAATACAAGTAATAAGAATAAGACATAACAGGCATATGTACATAAAGTTTACAAAAAGCATGGTAAGACATGCTAAGGTCCTTAGCTATGGATGAGGCACTGGGTCTTATGTACACTACTATACAATGCTATACTATACAATCTACAGTTATACTATGTGTCTTTATGCTAGCTTGCTATATCCATCTGTTTACTATACAAGAACCACTCCCGTTCTTGTTTTTTAAATGACCTTTCATTGTGTAAAGTGACCTTTGAGTGTGAGCGTGTGCAGCATGTGTGTGTGTGTGTGTGTTCATGCTAAAGTGACTGCTAGTGTGTGAGCGTATACAGTGTGTGTTGTGTGTGTGCTCATGTGTGCTTGTGTGTGGAGAGTTCAGTGTTCAGGACTCTGATGGCCTGGGGGAAGAAGCTGAGCCGAAGTCTCTCTGTCCTAGTTGCTGGTGTTCACAGGCGTTTGCCTGACCGCAGCAGCATGAACAGGCTGTTGTTGGGGTGGTGAGGGTCTTTCATTATTCTGCAGGCTCTAGATTTGCGCCTCTTGTTATATAAGACCTGCAGGGGTGGTAGTGCAATACCCGTAGTATGCTCAGCTGAGCGCACCACTCTCTGTAGGGCCTTCTTGTCCTGTGCCGTGCTGTTTCCATACCAGGCAGGCAGTGATGTTTCCAGTCAAGATGCTCTCTACAGCTCCGGAGTAGAAGGACTGGAGTATCTTCCCCGATACTCTGAACTTCCTTAACTGTCTCAGGTGGTAGAGGCGCTGCTTCGCCTTCTTTACGACTGAGTATATGTGTGTTGTCCATGTCAGGTCTTCTGAGATGTGGACCCCCAGGTACTTGAAGCTGCTCACCCTGTCCACGGTAGCCCCGTTTATCCTCAGTGGTGTGTGTGTCTCCTGCTGTCCTCTCCTATAATCCACGATCAGCTCCTTGGTTTTACCAATGTTCAGGAGCAGGCTGTTGTCCTGACACCAGCGTGCCAGTACCTCAACCTCCTCCCGGTAGGCCTTCTCGTCATTGTTAGAGATCAGCCCCACCACCACTGTGTCGTCCGCAAACTTCACTATGGAGTTGGAGCTGAACTTGGCCACACAATCATGTGTGTATAGTGAGTACAGCAGGGGGCTCAGAACACAGCCCTGGGGGGACCCGATACTCAGGGTGATGGTGTTGGAGGTCTGGCCCCCCACCCTGATCGCCTGGGGCCTTTCACTCAGAAAGTCCAGTATCCAGGCGCTCAGAGCGGAGCTCAGACCCAGCTCGATCAGCTTGTCCACCAGTCTGGTGGGGACTATGGTGTTGAACACTGAGCTACAGTCAATGAACAACAGTCTCACATAGCCCCCCTTCTGGCAGTCTAGGTGAGAGAGGGTGCTGTGCAGTACTCGGGAGACCGCATCGTCGGTGGACCTGTTTGGCCTGTATGCAAATTGCATAGGGTCCATATCGCTGGGGAGGGAGGCACAAATGTAATCCTTAACCAGCCTCTCAAAACATTTCATGGCCACAGAGGTGAGTGCCACCGGTCTGTAGTCATTAAGACAATTGGTGAAATTGGTGTCATCCGCAAATAATAATGGAAGTAGAGTATTACAAGACATAGCCAAATCATTAATGTAAATTAAAAATAATAAAGGGCCCAGAATGGAACCCTGTGGAAACCCGAAGAGGATCCTTGATTTAACAGATGAGCATCCATTGGATGACACAAACTGCTCTCTGTTGTCTAAGTAGTTAGTAAACCACTTGAGGGCAATATGCTGAACACCATATCTATTGAGTTTAGAGATGAGAATGTTGCGGTTGACAGTATCAAAAGCTTTGCTCAGATCTAGAAAGACACCAATAGCATTTTTTTGTCATCAAGTGCTGAGGAGATGTTATTGAGGAGCTGTAGCAATGCATGTTCTGTGGAGTATTTTTTACGGAAATTAGAGATTCTTGAGTATACCAGTTTCTCTAAGACTTTTTAAAAGCAGCTAGGGCAAAATAGGACGGTAATTGCCAAAGTCCTTTGGATCTCCAGATTTATAAATTGGTATGACTTTGGCGATTTGGAGGTTGTGAGGGATGATGCCGGATTGAAGGGATAATGATAGAATATGAGAGGATGGATGATATAATCAATCGTTTCTTTGAAGAGACTGCTTTTAATCCCATCATGACCTTGAGCGGAGTTCTTTAAGATCATGATTATCTCATACACTTCCTTAGTACTAGGAGGATAAAAACTTGGGAGTGAGAAGAATTGACCTTTGATCCGACTACAAGGGCTCAAGTTAGAGTCTGCTATACAAGATGCCAATGAAGAGCCAACATTTACAAAGAAATCATTGAAACCATCTGCAATTTCTTTCTGGCTCCGTCTTTCGTTATCCTCTCAGCAGGTGCAATTGGTGGGGATTTATTCCGATGGTTGATGAGTTTCCAAGTAGACTTAATGTTATTAGACGCTTGAGTAAATTGATCTGCGTACTGCATAGTAATTTGTTTTGTTTTCCTTACAGAGTGAATTAATTTGTTTTTGTAGTTCTTATATGTTACCACATTTATATTGGTGGGGTTAATTGTAGCTTTCCTATACATCTTGCTACCCTGACGAGGTCTCCTGCTGCTACCCTGACCAGGTCTCCTGCTGCTACCCTGACCAGGTCTCTTCTCCTGCTGCTACCCTGACCAGGTCTCCTGCTGCTACCCTGGCCAGGTCTCTTCTCCTGCTGCTACCCTGACCAGGTCTCCTCTCCTGCTGCTACCCTGACCAGGTCTCCTCTCCTGCTGCTACCCTGACCAGGTCTCCTGCTGCTACCCTGACCAGGTCTCCTCTCCTGCTGCTACCCTGACCAGGTCTCCTGCTGCTACCCTGACCAGGTCTCCTCTCCTGCTGCTACCCTGACCAGGTCTCCTGCTGCTACCCTGACCAGGTCTCCTGCTGCTACCCTGACCAGGTCTCCTGCTGCTACCCTGACCAGGTCTCCTCTCCTGCGGCTACCCTGACCAGGTCTCCTCTGCTGCTGCTGCTGCTACTCTGACCAGGTCTCCTCTCCTGCTGCTACCCTGACCAGGTCTCCTGCTGCTACCCTGACCAGGTCTCCTCTCCTGCTGCTACCCCGACCAGGTCTCCTCTCCTGCTGCTACCCTGACCAAGTCTCCTGCTGCTACCCTGACCAGGTCTCCTCTCCTGCTGCTGCCCTGACCAGGTCTCCTCTCCTGCTGCTACCCTGACCAGGTCTCCTGCTGCTACCCTGACCAGGTCTCCTCTCCTGCTGCTACCCTGACCAGGTCTCCTCTGCTGCTGCTGCTGCTACTCTGACCAGGTCTCCTCTCCTGCTGCTACCCTGACCAGGTCTCCTGCTGCTACCCTGACCAGGTCTCCTGCTGCTGCTACCCTGACCAGGTCTCCTCTCCTGCTGCTACCCTGACCAGGTCTCCTGCTGCTACCCTGACCAGGTCTCCTGCTGCTGCTGCTGCTACTCTGACCAGGTTTCTCTTGGAAAAGGGTTTTAATCTCAACGAGACTACCTGGATGAATAAAGGTTAAAGGGAGAAGAAAATTCAGCAACTCTTTGGAGGCTGATGGATGGTCTAAAAACCAGGCTCTTTATTTATACAACTATGATGCTCTTTATTTATGCAACTATGATGCTCTTTATTTATACAACTATGATGCTCTTTATTCATATAATTATGATGCTCTTTATTCATATAATTATGATGCTCTTTATTTATACAACTATGATGATCTTTATTTATGCAACTATGATGCTCTTTATTCATATAACTATGATGCTCTTTATTCATACAATTATGATGATCTTTATTCATATAATTATGATGCTCTTTATTCATACAATTATGATGATCTTTATTTATACACCTATGATGCTCTTTATTTATGCAACTATGATGCTCTTTATTCATATAACTATGATGCTCTTTATTCATATAATTATGATGCTCTTTATTCATACAACTATGATGCTCTTTATTTATATAACTATGGTGCTCTTTATTCATACAATTATGATGATCTTTATTCATATAATTATGATGCTCTTTATTTATACAACTATGATGCTCTTTATTCATACAACTATGATGCTCTTTATTCATACAACTATGATGCTCTTTATTTATATAACTATGGTGCTCTTTATTCATACAATTATGATGATCTTTATTTATACAACTATGATGCTCTTTATTCACACAACTATGATGCTCTTTATTTATGCAACTATGATGCTCTTTATTCATATAACTATGATGCTCTTTATTCATATAACTATGATGCTCTTTATTCATACAACTATGATGCTCTTTATTTATACAACTATGATGCTCTTTATTCATATAACTATGATGCTCTTTATTCATACAACTATGATGCTCTTTATTTATACAACTATGATGCTCTTTATTCATACAACTATGATGCTCTTTATTTATACAATTATGATGATCTTTATTCATATAATTATGATGCTCTTTATTTATACAACCATGATGCTCTTTATTCATACAATTATGATGCTCTTTATTTATACAACCATGATGCTCTTTATTCATATAACTATGATGCTCTTTATTCATACAATTATGATGATCTTTATTCATACAACTATGATGCTCTTTATTTATACAACTATGATGCTCTTTATTCATATAACTATGATGCTCTTTATTCATACAATTATGATGCTCTTTATTCATACAACTATGATGCTCTTTATTCATACAATTATGATGCTCTTTATTCATACAACTATGATGCTCTTTATTTATACAACTATGATGCTCTTTATTCATATAACTATGATGCTCTTTATTCATATAACTATGATGCTCTTTATTTATACAACTATGATGCTCTTTATTTATACAATTATGATGATCTTTATTCATATAATTATGATGCTCTTTATTCATACAACTATGATGCTCTTTATTCATATAACTATGATGCTCTTTATTCATACAATTATGATGCTCTTTATTCATACAACTATGATGCTCTTTATTTTTATTTTTTTATTATGTTTTTGGTAGATTTTTATTTGTTTGTACTACCGGGCAGTCCGGTAGAGAGAGAGAGAGAGAGAGAGGAAGAACGGGAGACAGAGCGGGGGGAAGACATTCGGCAAAGGACGCCGGGTCCGGGAATCGAACCCGGGACGGCCGCTTCGCGATGCAGCGCGTTACATGGGTCGCCACTTGGGTGCCCATGATGCTCTTTATTCATACAACTATGATGCTCTTTATTCATACAATTATGATGATCTTTATTCATACAACTATGGTGCTCTTTATTCATACAATTATGATGATCTTTATTCATACAACTATGATGATCTTTATTTATACAACTATGATGCTCTTTATTCATACAACTATGGTGCTCTTTATTTATACAACTATGATGCTCTTTATTTATATAACTATGATGCTCTTTATTTATACAACTATGATGATCTTTATTCATACAATTATGATGATCTTTATTTATACAACTATGATGATCTTTATTTATACAACTATGATGCTCTTTATTCATACAACTATGGTGCTCTTTATTTATACAACTATGATGCTCTTTATTTATATAACTATGATGCTCTTTATTTATACAACTATGATGATCTTTATTCATACAATTATGATGATCTTTATTCATATAATTATGATGCTCTTTATTTATACAACTATGATGCTCTTTATTCATACAACTATGATGCTCTTTATTTATATAACTATGATGCTCTTTATTCATACAATTATGATTATCTTTATTTATACAACTATGATGCTCTTTATTCACACAACTATGATGCTCTTTATTTATATAACTATGATGCTCTTTATTCATACAATTATGATTATCTTTATTTATGCAACTATGATGCTCTTTATTCATATAATTATGATGCTCTTTATTAATACAACTATGGTGCTCTTTATTCATATAATTATGATGCTCTTTATTTATACAACTATGATGCTCTTTATTCATATAACTATGATGCTCTTTATTTATACAACTATGATGCTCTTTATTCATATAATTATGATGCTCTTTATTTATACAACTATGATGCTCTTTATTCATATAACTATGATGCTCTTTATTTATACAACTATGATGCTCTTTATTTATGCAACTATGATGCTCTTTATTCATATAACTATGATGCTCTTTATTCATATAATTATGATGCTCTTTATTCATACAACTATGATGCTCTTTATTCATACAACTATGATGCTCTTTATTTATATAACTATGGTGCTCTTTATTCATACAATTATGATGATCTTTATTTATACAACTATGATGCTCTTTATTCACACAACTATGATGCTCTTTATTTATACAACTATAATGCTCTTTATTCATACAACTATGATGATCTTTATTTATACAACTATGATGATCTTTATTCATATAATTATGATGCTCTTTATTTATACAACTATGATGCTCTTTATTAATACAACTATGATGCTCTTTATTCATATAACTATGATGCTCTTTATTCATACAACTATGATGCTCTTTATTAATACAACTATGATGCTCTTTATTTATACAACTATGATGCTCTTTATTCATATAACTATGATGCTCTTTATTTATACAACTATGATGCTCTTTATTTATACAACTATGATGCTCTTTATTTATACAACTATGATGCTCTTTATTCATATAACTATGATGCTCTTTATTCATACAACTATGATGCTCTTTATTCATATAATTATGATGCTCTTTATTCATACAACTATGATGCTCTTTATTCATACAATTATGATGATCTTTATTTATACAACTATGATGCTCTTTATTCACACAACTATGATGATATTTATTTATACAACTATGATGCTCTTTATTTATACAACTATGATGCTCTTTATTTATACAACTATTATGCTCTTTATTCATACAACTATGATGCTCTTTATTCATATAATTATGATGCTTTTTATTCTCTCAATTCATACAATAACAAACGTTGCTGAATCTTTTCTCCCTTGATTCTTTCCAGTTCATGCACCTTGCTTGGTTGAAGGACTAAATTGAGACATATTCTTGGTGTCTCTTAAAATAAAGCTTAAATAAATAAATTAAAATAATATATTATAATTATAACGTTTAAAACACAAAAATAAGACACCCTTTAGGATAGTAAAGCGGCAATAGTTGTATTTCAAGTACCGTAATTGGGTTAAAAGAAAGATATGATTTAGTTTCCAGAGGAAGTTTGAATTAGTTGAACTGCTGAATCAGGATGGGAGGAGAGGAGTCAAGGAGGGTGTGTGTGTGTGTGTGTGTGTGTGTGTGTGTGCGTGTGTACGTGTGTGTGCGTGTGTGTATGTGTGTGTGTGTGTGTGTGTTTGGAGTCTTCCAGGCAGTGGCAGTCTGGCTGAGGTACAGCGGGGGAACAGAGCTCCAGTCCCGGCAGCAGTTGACCAGAGGACTCCGCCATGAGTTGGGGAACAGAGTTGTGGGTAGGTTGTGTTTTTATTTCTCTTCACAACACAACACACCGCTGGGGAATGTGACTGTATAGTGTGTTACCTTTTAGCATTGCGTAAAGAAAAAGGCTAACCAGGCTAACCGAGGCTAATGTTAAGTGGACGGGTAGTTAGCCTGCTAGGCTAAGCTAAGCTAATCCTACTACTACTACAAAGCGGTTTCTCCCCACAGTGACAGCGGCTGAACAATAGGCTGACTGTTGTTCAGTCACATCCAGCCGGTGAGACTACTGTTGTCTGTGTCACAACAGACATGTGTGTGACTGTTGTTCTTCTTTCTGGCCGTGTTTTAGGAACTGCTTTATAAAAAAGTGCTCCTGCTGGATTTTGTCTGATGTCACACCCTGTTTCTGAGTCTGCAGGCAAAATCCTGTCCCGACACAAACCTTCTGTTCAGACAGGAGTGGACTAGACACCTGATCTGACACTGCAAACCTGTTTCAACACACTTTTTATTATTATAATTATTATTATTATTATTATTATTATTATTATTATTATTATTATTATTATTATTATTATTATTATTATTATTATATTATTATTATTATTGTTTATACATTTCTGGTGAGTTCAGCCTCCCTGGGTTGGTTTATCTGAAAGACAGACAGATGGACAGACAATCATACAGATAGTCAGACAGGATGCATGGATTGGGTAGAAACAGCAGACCCTCCATCATGGAGAACAATAACATTGTAACTTTATACTGAACTAGTAGCCAACCGCTGGTTGATCTGAAGACCTGTCTGTTACTGTGTTGTAGATATCTGACCTGGGTCTCTGTGTTGTAGATATCTGACCTGGGTCAGAGAGAGAGAGAGAGAGAGAGAGAGAGAGAGAGAGAGAGAGAGAGAGAGAGAGAGAGAGAGAGAGAGAGAGAGAAGAGAGAGAGAGAGAGAGAGAGAGAGAGAGAGAGAGAGAGAGAGAGAGAGAGAGAGAGAGAGAGAGAGAGAGAGAGAGAGAGAGAGAGAGAGAGAGAGAGAAGAGAGAGAGAGAGAGAGAGAGAGAGAGAGAGAGAGAGAGAGAGAGAGAGAGAGAGAGAGAGAGAGAGAGAGAGAGAGAGAGAGAGAGAGAGAGAGAGAGAGAGAGAGAGAGGAGAGAGAGAGAGAGAGAGAGAGAGAGAGAGAGAGAGAGAGAGAGAGAGAGAGAGAGAATCATTTTTGTTGTTATAGTAGTAATGCTAATAACACAATATATACTTATAATAATAATAATAATAATTGTAAAGATTGATTTGGTTTGATCTGCTTCTTGCAGGACGGTAGTCTACTACAGTGTGGTATGTAGTGTACATTATGGTATGTCGGCTGTCTAAAGCCATGTGGTCACCAGTGGCAACCAGAAACCTCCCAAATGTGAGGAGACAGCCCCTCAGGGTGTGCGTGTTGTGTGTGTGTGTGTGTGTGTGTGTGTGTGTGTGAGACAGACACAGAGGGGGGGGGGGGGTATGCAGCTTGTAAGGCAGCAGGGGAGGAGAGAAGATCAGAACGGACAGGAGAGGGAGGGGTAGGCAAAGGAGGAGAGGAAGAGAGGAGAGGGGGAACAGGAGAGGGAGGAGTAGGCAAAGGAGGAGAGGAAGACAGGAGAGGGGGAACAGGAGAGGGAGGAGTAGGCAAAGGAGGAGAGGAGAGGGGGAACAGGAGAGGGAGGAGTAGGCAAAGGAGGAGAGGAGAGGGGGAACAGGAAAGGGAGGAGTAGGCAAAGGAGGAGAGGAGAATGAGGAGAGGGAGAGGGGCAACAGGAGAGGGAGGGGTAGGCAAAGGAGGAGAGGGGAACAGGAGAGGGAGGGGTAGGCAAAGGAGGAGAGGAGAATGAGGAGAGGGGCAACAGGAGAGGGAGGGGTAGGCAAAGGAGGAGAGGAGAATGGGGAGAGGGGAGGGAGAGATGGAGAGGAGTAGAGCGGAGGGGGGACTCCTTGGGGGAGAGGAGAGGCATCCACAGCCCACAGAGACAGGAAGGATAACGTTACACTGTAGCCTACTGTACTGGAGCTATAATGAGATAACGTTACACTGTAACCTACTGTGCTGGAGCTATAATGATAATGTTACACTGTAGCCTACTGTACTACTGACTGGAGCTATAATGATAATGTTACACTGTAGCCTACTGTACTGGAGCTATAATGATAATGTTACACTGTAACCTACTGTACTACTGGACTGGAGCTATAATGATAAGGTTACACTGTAGCCTACTGTAACTGGAGCTATAATGATATACTGTAGCCTACTGTACTGAAGCTGTAATGGCATGAGTGACTGTGGGTTCAACCGTTCAGCCTACAGGTTATTCTCTCTTTGATGATACACACTCAGACTGACCAGGGATCCGTCATACAGGTTATTATCTCTGTGATGATACACACTCAGACTGGCCAGGGATCCGTCATACAGGTTATTCTCTCTTTGATGATACACACTCAGACTGGCCAGGGATCCGTCATACAGGTTATTCTCTCTGTGATGATACACACTCAGACTGGCCAGGGATCAGTCATACAGGTTATTCTCTCTGTGATGATACACACTCAGACTGGCCAGGGATCAGTCATACAGGTTATTCTCTATGTGATGATACAGACAGAGAGATAGGAGGAGAGGATATGGTAGTTGTGTGGTAGTAGTAGTAGTAGTAGTAGTAGTAGTAGTAGTAGTAGTAGTAGTAGTAGTAGTTGTCGTGTAGTAGTATTAGTCATGTAGTAGTAGTAGTAGTAGTAGTAGTAGTAGTAGTAGTAGTAGTAGTAGTAGTAGTAGTAGTAGTAGTAGTAGCAGCAGCAGCAGCAGCAGCAGCAGCAGCAGCAGCAGCAGCAGCAGCAGCAGCAGCAGCAGCAGCAGCAGCAGCAGCAGCAGCAGCAGCAGCAGCAGCAGCAGTAGCATAGTAGTAGTAGTAGTAGTAGTAGTAGTAGTAGTTGTCGTCGTTGTTGTGTGGTGGTGGTAATAGTAGTAGTAGTAGTAGTAGTAGTAGTAGTAGTTGTCCTTGTGGTGGTGGTGGTGGTAGCAGTAGTAGTAGTAGTAGTAGTTGTCGTGTGTGGTGGTGGTAATAGTAGTAGTAGCAGCAGTAGTAGTAGTTATTATTAGCAAATTAGGTTTGATACATTTTTTATGTCCCTGTGTTTTGTTCTAAATTTGTAGTTGATAAACAAAGACCATCTAATCCCTGTATATATCCCTGTGTTTTGTTCTAAAATTGTAGTTTATAAACACCATCTAATCGCTGTTTATATCCCTGTGTTTTGTTAAAAAAAATTGTTTATAAACACCATCTAATCCCTGTTTATTCCCTGAGTTGTTTCCTTCCAAAAGGGGCATGGTGACCAAAATTCAGCATGGAACAAGTACTTCTGGTCTGATTATCTCTTTAGTTGGGAGGACACACCAGTCATACACAGTAAACTAGGATGTGTGACTGAATCATAGCCAGTCATAATCCCATAATCCCATATGAGATTAAGAATAATTGTCTTAACAAACTAGATTAGAGAGATGATTGACAGGCTGAATGTAATTCCACAACTAACTGGATTATGTAATCCCATCATTTTGCTGGATGACTAAATGGATACATTTGTAGCAGCGCGTGTCTTTGGGGGAGGATGTGGTCTTTCTGTGACTGCTCTGTCTGTACATGGAAAACAATGTTCTGTTTCCACCTTGAGTCACCCTGTCTGTCTGTCTGTCTGTCTGCTCATCTGTCTGTCTGTCTGTCTGTCTGCCTGTCTGTCTGCTCACCTGTCTGTCTGTCTGTCTGCTCACCTGTCTGTCTGTCTGTCTGTCTGCTCACCTGTCTGTCTGTCTGTCTGTCTGTCTGTCTCTGTCTGTCTGTCTGTCTGCTGTTCTCTGCTCAGAACCACAGTCTGATAGGGGTACATATGTCAGTCTGATCAGGGCTCATTGATGATGGGGGTATCAGGGCTCATTGATGATAGGGGTATGTGTGATCAGGGCTCATGCGTCAGCTGACTACCTTTTGCCATGGCTCTTAACTCATTCAGTGCCAGCGTGTATCCCCATCCCTGTGGGCAATGGACCACGCTATTATAGCTATGGAGACAATACTATGGCTCATTTGACAG
>NC_140167.1:79951574-79966574 GCF_963971535.1 Notolepis coatsorum
CGGTGTTCCCACTAATACTAATGTTGAAAAACAAAGCAATACCTTGATCTCTCTCTGCTTCCATCTCTCTGTTTCTCTCTGTCTCTCTCTCTCTGCTTCTATCAATTTTCAAATAAATTAAATTCAAAGGGGCTTATTGACATGGGAAACATACGTTTACATTGCCAAAGCCAAACAAAACAAAACAATTAAACAGAGAGATCTGAAGAAATCAGTACAGTACAGAAGGATTTTTTTGTGTGATTGACAGTCTTTATGGTGGTTGTATTCCGGATGTCCTTTTCTTGTCACAGCAGCTAAAATCTTGCTGCTGTGTTTGCACATTGTTGTATTTCACCCAGTAGGTAGATCTATTATCTTATCAATGATCCAATAGGATCGATGCAACGTAAAAAGATTGGTTCATATTGCGATACTCTTATTTTATTGTATAGTAGTGTACATAGGAACCAGTTTCTCAGGAACTTAGCATGTCTTTTTTTATCATGCATATCTTGTGTCTTACCTATTTTAATTTTTTTTATGCCTATTTTATTATTGTATTTTGCACAATCAACGCGGGCATGACCACCCGCATTTCACTGTATGCCCTGGTATGTATGTGACAAATAAACCTCTTGATTCTTGATTTTGAAAATCCCGTGGCGAGTATCCGCCCAACAGCACAGCAGTAGCGTCTGAAACTGAAGCGTCTATTTTGCGACCCGAAATAAGACATTGCTGTTTTATTCCGCAACGGGTCAAATGCATCTAACATGCTTTGCATCCTCGCCATTCCTTTATGCCCACATCACGTTAAAGACCTAAATTAACGCTATGTTAGCGTAAGCTAACAAGCTAACCCTGATCAGAGCCATAGAGAGAACAGCAGAGGTCCATTAGTGGGGACTGGGGAGGGGGGGGGGGGCATTCTCCCTTTCTGTGTGTGTGCGTTTGAAAAGACCAGATGAAGTCAGGAGTATATTATATTGATAGTAAATTTACTGAGGATGGACAGATAATGTTGATATTTAAACAAAAAAAATACAATACATAATAAATGTATTCATGATCATCATGCAACATAAAACAATTATAGGAACGGTTTGGGAGAGGAAGGGGTTTTAGTTTGCGTGTTGTGAGTTCCAAAAAAATTTACTTACATTTTAAAGCTCAATATATCAAAACGTGTCTCTCTGTCTTTCTCTCTCTCTCTCTCTCTAGCTCTCTCTCTCTCTCTCTCTCTCTCTCTCTCTCTCTCTCTCTCTCTCTCTCTCTCTCTCTCTCTCTGTCTCTGTCTCTGTCTCTCTCTCTCTGTCTCTATATATCTCTCTCTGTCTGGTTCTCTCTCTCCCTCTGTCTCTTTCTCTGTCTCTCTGTCTCTCTCTCTCTCTCTCTCTCTCTCTCTCTCTCTCTCTCTCTCTCTCTCTCTCTCTCTCTCTATATATATATATCTGCTTATATCTCTCTGTCTATATCGGCTTCTATCTCTGTCTCTATCTTCTTCTCTGCCTCTCCTCTGCTCTCTCCTCCTCTCCTCTCTCATGCTCTCATCTCCTTCTCTTCTCTCCTCTCCTCCCCCTCTCCTCTGCTCTCTCCTCTCCTCCCCTATCCTCTCATCTCTGCTCTGCTCTCTCCTCCCCTCTCATCTCCTTCTCTTCTGTTCTCTCCTCTCCTCCCCCTCTCCTCTGCTCTCTCCTCTCCTCCCCTATCCTCTCATCTCTGCTCTGCTCTCTCCTCCCCTCTCATCTCCTCTCTTCTCCCCTCTCCTCTCCTCTCTTCTCTCCTCCCCTCTCATCTCCTCTCTTCTCCCCTCTCCCCTCTCCTCTCCTTTCTTCTCGCCTCCCCTCTCTTCTCCTCTCTCCTCTCCCCTCTTCTCTCCTCTCTCTTCTCTCCTCCTCTCCTCTTCTCTCTTCTTACTGATTATTACTTGGATGATAAGATACTATATCTGCAGTAGGGCTGGGCGATTCTTGCTCAAATGTGAATCACGATTTCTCTCTCTAAGAATTGAGATCACGATTCTCTCACACGATTCGAAATAACATAACGTTACAAAGTACAGTTGGCAGCTGGGCTGTGTTAACGTTACAATATACAGTCGCGCGAAATAACGTTATGAATAAAACGCCCGAAATAACATAACGTTACAATGTACAGTTGACAGCTGGGCTGTGTTAACGTTACAATGTACAGTTTCTGACAGCTGGGCTCGCGAAATAACGTTATGGCGTTATGAGTGAATCTGGTCCTCGTTTGGATAATATGTATTCCATTTCCGCAAGTGAGTGGCAAAAAAGAAAATGCGCATTGCATTGCATTACCGGGGCCAATCAGGCGAATGCGGAAGCACTCTTGGGCTGCCTTTAATATAGACGCCTCCCGGACCAACAGTAGGGGGGGTGCGCAACAACCAGGAAGGGGGTTGGGAATTGGCATAACGACTAACAGTGGGATGGGAGAAAAAATTGGAAAAAGGAGGGGGAAAAAGATAATAATAAAAAAATAAAATAAAAATGTACTATCGGAAATTATCGGTATCGGTTTTCAATTTTTTTTTTCTTTATCGCGATTTTATTTCGATTAATCGCCCAGCCCTAATCTGCGTACAGTTTTAATATGTGTATTTTAACATATATGGAGCTGTTAGGCAGGGCTGTACGTAAACTTTTTTTGCACATAGCACTGGTGCTACAGAGGTTGATCGTTTTGTAGCACAGGCCAAAATCTTGTAGCACAAGTATAAAATGTGTTATATTTGTAACAGTCACAAATGTGCCTATTGTATTTGTGTTATTTAGTTGCAGTGCCATGTTTGGCTGCCTGTCATTTTATGCTGACAAGTTGACGTCACACAGCCAGACACGTTACGTGTAAGGAATTATGGGATTTGGTGTTGGGTGTATGGACTCTACTAGGGGTGGGAATCACCAGTTTCATCACGATACGATACGATATAGATTCTTTGGACAACAATACGATATTTGCTGATATATGCCACGATATGATACGATGCAGGTGCCTGCAATTGATATGAGACGATATCATAACATAAGCCCATTTAACACAATCAGTAACATTTAGATCAACTCAAAAAAGGCAACGGAAATATCATTTGACATTTTTATTTTTGACCTCTTCCAGACTTTTAACTCTTTCAGTGCCACTCACGAGATTTCTCGTGTTTTTTTATAGGTGGTTGCTAGCCACTCACGAGATTTCTCGGAATTATTATTATTATTATTTTTTTGCGATCTGAAAAATTATTGCATCACCCGAGCCTACCCGAGTATTGCCGAGCTGCGCCGGTGATCACTGTGGAAAAAAGCGCCCCCTGTCGTCTCCCAGATGACATAAGTGATTTTGGAATGGACTCAATGAAAATGAATGGGGAAAAAAATCCGGTACTCCACATTTTCCAGTTCACTGATCCAGCCGGGGTTACTAGAGTTCATTCTGGAGCCTCAGATCCCCGCGGATCATGGAGATCCACTGTGTCGCGTTGGATCCATACACGTATCGATTTTTTCGAATGGTGATCAGGAATTGGATGCGGCACGGTGGTGTAGTGGTTAACACTGTCGCCTCACAGCAAGAAGGTCCAGGGTTCGAATCCCGCTTGGGGACCAGGTTTCCATGATGCCAGTTACCCAGGTGGGGTATCTCCCAGGCCTTTCTGTGTGGAGTTTGCATGTTCTCCCCGTGCTCGCAAGGGTTTCCCCCCCGATAAGATAAACCCAATGGAAAAACATGCACAACAACAAGATCGCTAACGCTGTGGCGTCCTTGACGAAGACGGACAGGAGCACTTGGATTGGTCCCCTGGCGCGGCTCACGTTGCGCCTGTCTGCTCCCGGCTGCCCTTGGGGGGGAAGGACGACGGGATGGGTTAATCGCAGATACGAATTGCATGCATGCATCGCATGTGTGCCAATTGATGACCTCGGAGCAGGTCCTAAATTATTATTATTACCAGTTGGATACCATCTGATGTCAGGTAAGGACTCTATGTTATCAGTGGTAGGATAATCAGAGTAAGTTTGATGAAGTTATAAGCTGTTTTGTGAAATGTCTTCTTTCGGTTTCAATGTAAAACTCCGAGAGGAAATCAACGAGGCGATTATCCGCGCGCGGCCGTAATGTGCGTGCGTGCACGTATAATATTGATCATCTAGCGTTTATTTGAAAACGATTCATAAAAAGGCCGACGAATATCAACGTTGTGGAATATTCCACTAAAAGACGATTTTCATAGAATGCTCCAGAATTAGCTGTTTTTTATATCAAAACGGGGGCTTTTCTAACTGCTCTGAAACGGCAACGACGCGATAAAAAAACAATCTGCCTTCACAGCACTGTCTGGAAAATAGTCTTTGATAATGCGATGGGCAGATTAGACACATAGCCATAATTTAAAACATAGATTAGGCGATATTAACGTTAACATTGGCGCGGATGGTGGCATTCAAGCGGTAAAATGGAAAACCAGGCGTGGCACTGAAAGAGTTAAAGGAAAAACAATCTATTGTTTTTAATACACATAGACCTCCTGTTCACTGTAAAGTGCCACGTTTTGATATATTGAGCTTTAAACTTTAAAGTTAAATGTTTTGGAACTCACAACACGCAACCGTTTTATGTTGCATGATCATGAATACATTTATTTTGTATTGTATTTTTTATGTTTAAATATCAACATTATCTGTCCACCCTCAGTACATTTACTATCAATATAATATACTCGTCTGACTTCATGTGATCTTTCCAAACGCACACACACACACACACAGAGAAGGGAGAATGTCTGCCCCCTCCTCCTCACTCTGCCCGTCTGCTGTTCTCTCTATATGGCTATGAACAGCTTGTTGTTAGCTCATGCTAACGTAACGTTAATTTCTGACTTTATGACGCGAGGATTGCAAAGCATGTTATATGCATTTGACCCGTTGCCGAATAAAACAGCAGGGATTTGTTTTGGGTCGCGACAACACTATCCACTAGCTCTGTTTCAATGTCCGCGTTCCAAACGCTGCTGTGTTGTGAGCTGAGCCGAGCGGATATGAGTCACTGCTCGCAACTCGCGGGGATATTGTTCGCTAGGGATTATGGGATTTGGTGTTTGATATATGGAGTCTTACGCAGAAGGGACATTGTATTTAATCGCACAAGACTACAAGTACCAAGTGGATAGCGGGCCATCGCGGGCCATCGCACCAGTGCTATTGAAGTCAATCCTTTCATCGCACAGACTGACGTCAGTGTCGCACGTGCGACATATATATCGCACTGTACAACCCTGCTGTTAGGAGAGTGTGAGTCCTGGTCTAATGAGGCTGATCTGTTAGGAGAGTTATTATTATTATGATCTGTTAGGAGGAGAGTTATTATTATTATTAGGGATGCCCCGATCGATCGGCCACCGATCGTTATCGGCCGATAATTAGTATAAATATGCGATCGGGGAATTCCGATAATTAGTCATATTCGCCGATCGCGGAAACTGATCAAGTGGATATCTCACTCGCTTGTCTCAGACGCACAGGACCTGCAAACTGCTCCTCCTCCCTAGCCCCGCCCGTACCCGTGTAGAGTTTGTAAACACAGAGAGGAGGCGGACCTCCTCTGCTGAGTCTCTAGATAGTGCATTCGACCTGAGCTAACGTTAGCTACCTAGCTATCGTTACTGTTTAAACAAAATTACCCAGTCAACTATTCACTTTTAGTAGGCATTGTCTAACGGTATTTAGCCGGCTAGCTACCGATAGCTCCTGATATCAACAAATGCTCCAGCAAGTCTTGTAGTGCATGTTGATACCTCCGTTAGCTCGCGTTAGCTCGCGTTAGCTGACGTTAATTCACTGTTCAAAACGAAATGTCCGATTGAACTAAATAGTTGTCTTAACATCATCTAGCCGGCTAGCAGTAGCTACAGATAGCTCCTGATATCAATGTCTTATAACATTGATTGAATGCGTATTCGAGCTGAGGGCTTGCTGAATGTTAAATGACCAAAGCATAACGTTACCAATAGGGTCCCGCTGCAGCGCCGGAGAATCCTTTTTGGTAGCTGGAGGCTAGAGTACACACAGACAGTGGAGCTGTTTGCAGATAGCGAGCATTTTGACTTGTTGCGTGGTGGCGATGTCTCGCAGATAATACAAGTACAAGTCTAATTATATAATATATATATTTTATTAAAAAAAAAAAAAAAATTATATAAAATAATTTTTAATTTCTTTTTAATCAAAAACGATCGGTATCGGATCGGTATCGGCCGATATGGCTCACGACGATCGGTGATCGGTGATCGGTGGCAAAAAACGTGATCGGGGCATCCCTAATTATTATGATCTGTTAGGAGGAGAGTTATTATTATTATGATCTGTTAGGAGAGTTATTACTATTATGATCTGTTAGGAGAGTTATTATTATTATGATCTGTTAGGAGAGTTATTATTATTATGATCTGTTAGGAGAGTGTGAGTCCTTTGGACTCCTGGTCTAAATGAGGCTGATCTGTTAGGAGAGTGTGATCCTGGTCTAATGAGGCTGATCTGTTAGGAGAGTGTGATCCTGGTCTAATGAGGCTGATCTGTTAGGAGTTATTATTATTATGATCTGTTAGGAGAGTTATTATTATTATGATCTGTTAGGAGAGTTATTATTATTATGATCTGTTAGCAGAGTGTGAGTCCTGGTCTAATGAGGCTGATCTGTTAGGAGTTATTATTATTATGATCTGTTAGGAGAGTTATTATTATTATGATCTGTTCGGAGAGTTATTATTATTATGATCTGTTAGGAGAGTGTGAGTCCTGGACTCCTGGTCTAATGAGGCTGATCTGTTAGGAGAGTGTGAGTCCTGGACTCCTGGTCTAATGAGGCTGATCTGTTAGGAGAGTGTGAGTCCTGGTCTAATGAGGCTGATCTGTTAGGAGAGTGTGAGTCCTGGTCTAATGAGGCTGATCTGTTAGGAGAGTTATTATTATTATGATCTGTTAGTTATTATTAGGGCTGGGCGATATGGCAAAAAATCATATCGCGATAACGATATGATAATGTTATCATATCACTCGATATCGATAATTATCTAAATTGTTATACGGTAAGTATAATTTTATTTTTTTATTTTTTGCAGCAATTCTTTGTCGTTGCCGCCATCTTTAGTGTTACAGCCCCTCACACTCCAGTTATCAGGCTGCAGCTGGTTTAAAAGCAAAAGTAAACCAGCTTCTCTGCTGGCTGTGGCTCCAGGGGAGTTGAACAGTTCTGGCTCTGCTAGTTTCTTTTCTATCTTTTGGCGCTTTTTTTGTGGACAAACCACCGCACATGTGCACCGTGACTGGAGTCTAGCTCTGCTAGCACACATAGCCTACTGTGTACAGACGGTTTCAAACTGTATTTTAAATTAGAAAGAAAGCAAACAAAATAAATGGACAAGAGAAAAATAAATCTCAATTTGGTCAGTATTGTCATTTGGACAAGCAAGGCCATTACTTTTAGTTGCAGGCACGAAAGACAAGTCTGTCCACTGTCTCTGGTTTTAAAACTGCCCTGTTGCAGGTCACTAGATTTTTTTCTTCTCGATATCGATTATTAAAATATATCGCAATAGTTATTGTTATATCGCCCAGCCCTAGTTATTATTATTATTATTATTATTATTATTATTATTATTATTATTATTATTATTATTATTATTATTATTATTATTATTATTATTATTATTATTATTATTATTATTATTATTATTATTATTATTATTATTATTATTATTATTATTATTATTATTATTATTATTATTATTATTATCTGTTAGGAGAGTTATTATTATTATGATCTGTTAGGAGAGTGTGAGTCCTGGGCCCTCATTTACCTCATTTGCTTAACCCGTGTGTACGACCATTTCTAAGCAAAGTGTGGGATTTATCAATTTGAACGTGAACTTGACTTTGTGCTTATATCTACGCACAGCTCGGAGCATGCGTAGCTGATGCCCCGTGGTAGAATATCGTTACTGCAGACGGACGGCATGCGCTCCTCAGTTCATGCATTAAGTTTCAATGCGGAAATAAGCTTTCGTGCATTAGTTTCAACACTGGCGTGTTCTGTATGGCCCGTAATTCATTATAGTTCATAAAATAGTGACAGTAGTGTAATTATTGTCAAACCCTATAAATATAGCATTTGGAATAGGTCTTTCTCTCCGAATGAATGCAGCATGGTTTATATATAGCGTTATCGGGTGCACTGACTGCGCTCGCAGGAACTGTTTTCAGAGATAGCATCAGATAGGGATGAATGAATGAATGAGGGGCAGTCTAATTGCAGAGAGAACATAATATTAACTAGAGTCCACTACCCGAGACACCTCCTTCATTTGTACCACAATTTGGGACCCAAATTGGAGCTATAAGCTTAAAAGCTTTTCCGTGCTTATTTGAGAAGGGTCCAGCTGCAGAGCCGGAGAGCAACGCTCTCAGGGTCAAGATAGCACTTATACTATTTTGAGAAAGACAGCAGAGAGACAGACAGCAGAGAGACAGAGAGACAGATAGACACTGTGTGTGTGTGTGTGTGTTCCACAGTGTGTGTGTGTGTGTGTGTGTGTGACTACTAGTCTAGTAGAGACCCCCCCCCCCCCCTCTGGACCACCTCCTAGTAGAGACTCAGCCCCCCCCCCCCACGCACGCACGCACACACACACACACACAGTCACACACACACAGTCACACACACACACACACACACACACACACACACACACACACACACACACACACACACACACACACACACACACACACACACACACACACACACACACACACACACACACTGTGGAACAGTATCTGTCTGTCTCTCTGCTGTCTGTCTCTCTGCTGTCTCTCTCAAAATAGTATAAGTGCTATCTTGGCCCTGAGAGCGTTGCTCTCCGGCTCTGCAGCTGGACCCTTCTCAAATCAGCACGAAAAAAGCTATAAGCTTATAAAACGATTTAATATGCTAAACTTCGTTTTAAATTCTTTAATTCACATTTGTTTATTTCATAAAGATTTTCCCGACATAATGCTACCTGCCCCGACCAGATCTGTGACTCTGTTGCGATACAGATGAATTATCTACTCAGAAAGCTTATAAAACGATTTAATATGCTAAACTTCGTTTTAAATTCTTTAATTCACATTTGTTTATTTCATAAAGATTTTCCCGACATAATGCTACCTTCCCCGACCAGATCCGTGACTCTGTTGCGATACAGATGAATTATCTACTCAGAATAGTATAAAGTGGCTATCTTTTATGCTGTAGATCACTGCTGGTACGTGCGTGCAGAACCTTTATTTCAGCGGGGACTGTACGTATTTATTTGACGTTACTGTACAATATATGTGTGTATTAAAAGACAGAGCTGTCTTTTATTGTAATATAATAATTATTAATATTAAAAATAAATGAAGAAAGGCATTCTTATTCCAGCATGCATTAATGACACCAACGGGCAACGGCAAAACAGTGGTTAATGGTCTTTATTAGTGTTTGCGGTGTCCAGGCAGTAATGGTCTTTTAGGAAGTTAATAGATATAATATCCGACATCACCGTGTACAACACGCTTCCCTCGGCTTAGTCCACTTTTCCACATTTCATGGGGGTGTTCCATTACCGTATATGGTTAATTACGTGCGGTGCTATATGCAAATACGTGAAACTGTGCACGAGCCGCAGCGTAGGATCAAAGTGATATTTATCAAGACAGGTGTGCGTAGGACCTGTGTACGCACGTGTGATAAATCCAGTTTTTTTTGTGCGTGCACACATTCTAAATTCTGTGCTTACGAACGGAAGTAGAAGACTTTCTAAGAAAAGTTGATAAATGAGGGCCCTGGTCTAATACGGCTGATCTGACGTGGAGGATATTTTTATTCTGCAGTAGTTCAGTTTATTTGGTTCCTGGAACTACATTTAGTTACGAACCGTCATCAGAAAAAACTCTGCTGTTACTAGCTGGGACTGTATTTATAGGCTAAACCACATGTAGTGTCTGTCTGTCTGTCTGTCTGTCTGTCTGTCTGTCTGTCTGTCTGTCTGTCTGTCTGTCTGTCTGTCTGTCTGTCTGTCTTTCTTTCTTTCTTTCTTTCTTTCTTTCTTTCTTTCTTTCTTTCTTTCTTTCTTTCTTTCTTTCTTTCTTTCTTTCTTTCTTTCTTTCTTTCTTTCTTTCTTTCTTTCTTTCTTTCATTCAAGTAGGCATCAGGACTTGTGGAAAGTTGGAAGATGCTGGGATTTCTTTCTGGTGAATTTTCCCTGTTTTCAACCCAGTCATTATCAAAGGACTGACCACTGACTGACTGACTAAGGCTGACCTCAGGGCTACTGGAGAATCTGAACAGTGTCCTGAGGATAACTCATCTGTAAATATAAGAATAATCAGAATACAGTGTCCCGAGGATGACTCTCATCTCTAAATATAAGAATCTGAAAAAAGTGTCCTGAGGATAACTCATCTGTAAATATAACAATCAGAATTCAGTGTTGACATTTTCCAATATATGACTTCAAGGCTGAGACATTATGGGGATATTATCTGCTGGTAACATTGTAGATGTGAAGCTTCTGTAACACTATGATGATTGGATTGGAACACAGATGTGTGTGTGTGTGTGTGTGTGTGTGTGTGTGTGTGTGTGTGTGTGTGTGTGTGTGTGTGTGTGTGTGTGTGTGTGTGTGTGTGTGTGTGTGTGTGTGTGTGTGTGTGTGTGTGTGTGTGTGTGTGTGTGTGTGTGTGTGTGTGTGTGTGTGTGTGTGTGTGTGTGTGTGTGTGTGTGTGTGTGTGTGTGTGACTGTGTGTGTGACTGTGTGTGTGAGCACAGTAGACTACAGTCAGTGAGATTGTTATCTGGGTGGTCTTATCTTATGGAGGTCAACACAGACGGGTTATATAATAAATTGTTCTCCATTGGAGAGAGTTAACATGTCAAAGATGCAGCAAATTAAGTCACTTTGCTTTGATTTGATTTCTGGCATGTTAGATGTATTTCTTGGTATCAGATCTTAGTATCTGGGAAATTCTCAGATACCGATATTCTATTTTAGCCTGGTTTCGGACCGGTATCCAATACTAGTATCAGTATCAGTGCCTCCCTATTAACAATGCTTGATTCTTCTCTCAGACCGGCACGGTATATTGGAACTAGCTAGCTAGATGCCCCGGTGCTTACTGGCCTTCTGCAAGAAACAAAACAGTTCCCCAAGATATCACGTCGGCCTGTGAGAAGACTCAGAACTATAAAAGGCCTGTTGTATTCTGTTGTGCATGGAAGTGAACTCACACAGTGTCAGTGAGGTCCTCCAGCCACCTCATCCTAACAGCTGCTCTCTGACTGTCCTGAGAGGCCTTCTCCACAAATGATGTCATCTTCCAGATGCACTACTGGAAATGAAGCTTCATTTTTCAGACACTGTTCCACTGTACTGATCTCTAGACCTGTGGTTTATTAACTGTTCTACTGTACTGATCTAGACAAGTGGTTTATTAACTGTTCTACTACTAATCTAGATAGGGATAGGGAACCTTCAGATTACCAGATGACTGTTCTACCTCTTGAAACACTGTCATTATAGTTAACTGTAATGTGATTGTGTCATCTCTCAGTGACACAGTTCATAGTTCATCTCTACCTCCCTTATTCTCCCCTCTCTCTCTCTGTCCACCCCTCTCTCTATGCCTCTCATCTCTATCCTCTCCCTCACCTCTCTCCCCTCTCCTCTCTCTCTCCTATCCCCTTCTCTCCTCTCCTCTCTCTCTCCTCTCCCCTCCTCTTCTCTATCTCCCCCCTCTCCATCTCCTCTCCCCTCCCCTCTCTCTCCTCTTCTCTCCTCCTCTCTCTCCTCTCCCCCTCTCTATCCTCTCCTCTCTCCTCTTCTCCCTCATCTCTCTCATCTCCCCTCCCTCTCTCTCTCCCCTCCTCTCTCCTCTCTCTCCCCTCCTCTCCTCTCCCCTCTCTCTCCTCTTCTCTTCTCTCCTCTCTCTCTCCTCTCCTCTCTCCTCCCCTCTCTCTCCTCTCTCCCTCCCCCTCTTCTCTCCTCTCCTCTCTCTCCTCTTCTATCCCCCCTCTCTCTCATCTCTTCCCTCCTCTCCTCTCCCCTCTCTCTCCTCTTCTCTTCTCTCCTCTCTCTCTCCTCTCCTCTCTCCTCCCCTCTCTCTCCTCTCTCCTCTCCCCTCTCTCTCCTCTCCCCTCTCTCTCTCCTCTCTCTCTCCTCTCCTCTCTCCTCCCCTCTCTCTCCTCTCTCCCTCCCCCTCTTCTCTCCCCTCCTCTCCTCTCCCCTCTCTCTTCTCTTCTCTCCTCTCTCTCTCTCCTCTCCTCTCTCCTCTCTCTCCTCTCTCCCTCCCCCTCTTCTCTCCTCTCCTCCCTCCTCCTCTGTCCTGATTCTAGCTATACAGTTTAGAATGTGACTGTTTACATGTTAGAGAACAATGTCTATTCTAATGACCACAGCTTTCCCACAACTCTGAGCCTGTTTATACAGCCCCCGTATGATTTGTGTGTCTCTGTGTGTGTGTGTGTGTGTGTGTGTGTGTGTGTGTGTGTGTGTGTGTGTGTGTGTGTGTCTCTGTGTGTGTGTGTGTGTGTGTGTGTGTGTGTGTGTGTGTGTGTGTGTCTCTCTCTGTGTGTGTGTGTGTGTGTGTGTCTCTGTGTGTGTGTGTCTCTGTGTGTGTGTGTGTGTCTCTGTGTGTGTGTGTGTCTCTGTGTGTGTCTATGTAAATCTTTGTGTGTGTGTTTGCCGTCCTGCATACTAACATTCACTAGCTGTTGAGGACGGGGTCGTTAGTTACCTAGGCAACCTGTTGCTACTCTGTCCCAGAAGTCCTCTCTTAGTTTAGGGTCGACCATATTTCCAAACCCATAAGTGTACCCTGCGGGTCATCCTCCTGGTCCGTGCACGTGCACCGGTAGTCTGAAGTACAGGATAACTGTAAGAATACAGTACAGGATAACTAATAAAGACACCATCAGAATAAAGACACTATAAGAATACATTTCACCACCTTGTGGTTTGAGGCCTGGACAACAACAGAGACCTGTCACTGGCGTTTGCCTTGTATGTCGCAACCGTGCTACTTCCTTATTGTGTCCTCATTATTTCCAAGGAGACTATAAAAGAAGGAAGGGTCATCACATCAGAACCAAGGAAACTATAAAAGAAGGAAGGGTCATCACGTCAGAACCAAGGAAACTATAAAAGAAGGAAGAGTCATCACGTCAGAACCAAGGAAACTATCAAAGAAGGAAGGGTCGTCACGTCAGAACACCAGCGTTCTATGCTCTGCTCGGTTCCAGCTCGGTCCTAGTTCTATTGAAGCCTGTATTAACATAAAAAATAGACAAGCTATCTGAGGAGCTTGTTACAAGATTCTGACATCTGAGGTAATTTCCTGTCTGAATGATCCCATTCAACTCTATGTCGAACAAACTGAGCCTTTCCACCAATGTGCGTTCACATGCTACACAGTGACATGATGACCCTTCCTTCTTTTATCGTTTCCTTGATGCTGTCAGAAAGAGCCCAAATCATCATAGGCAGTCTAGCAACAGCTTTGACTCACATGCAGACAAATCAGTGTTGAATTCAGACGTGTGGTGCAATGTTGATGTTTTTCTATTGGTTAAAACCAGCATAATCTGGCAGTGAATGTTGAGAACCGGGACATTTTAGGGTTTTACAGATATTTGTGCTTCATACAGTAAAAAAGTAAGTAAAAGAGGAATATACAATATACCAGGGCTGTACGTTAACTTTTTTTGCACATAGCACTGGTGCTACAGAGGTTGATAGTTTTGTAGCACAGGCCAAAATCCTGTAGCACAAGTATAAAACGTATCTAAAATCTCTAAAAACAACCACACGTAGTGCAGTTCATCACTTAAATAGGTATGTGACTGGCAAAATGCGCTCTCTGGAGCTATGCTGCCTGTAACATCTACATACGCTGTTTTTGTTGTTGGGCTACCAGAGCTCCGGGAGCTGCGCTTGTGCGGAAATGAGACTTGCCACATGATTTTCAAAATAAGAGTATCGATATGAACCGAACGTCTATCGCACGGGTGCTAGTGCAGTAAATTCATTCATCGCACAGACCGATTTTTCAGTAGCACGTCCGACATGTCTCACTGTACAGCCCTGAATATACAATACAATATACAATCTAAAGTACAGCCTAAGTACAATTTAAGTACAGTGTGTAAAAATGAGTACAACAGTGAGGTACAAATGCAGACAATGAGGTACACAACTTTAAGGTAAGGTGCAAATGCAAATGAGGTATGAATGTAGTGCAAATCTCTTTAATAAATAGATGCATATAATGTAGTGTTAAAGTGTCTAAAGTGAGTGTTAATAAGGTGAGTGTTTGTTCAAAAGTGAGTGTGTGCATGTGGATGTGTGTGCAATGAGTGTAGATGAGGATGGGTTGTTACATAGAGTCATTGAGCATCCTGATGGCCTGGGGATAGAAGCTCCTTCTGAGTCTCTCTGTACTGGCCATGATACCTACTAGTAGTAGCAGCTAGCTAACTAAGACCTACTAGTAGTAGCAGCTAGCTAACTAAGACCTACTCACTAGCCGTAGCTGGTAGCTAATTAAAGACCTACTAGCAGTAACAGCTAGCTAACTAAGACCTACTCAGTAGCAGTAGCAGCTAGCTAACTAATACCTACTCAGTAGCAGTAGCAGCTAGCTAACTAATACCTACTCAGTAGCAGTAGCAGCTAGCTAACTAAGACCTACTAGCAGTAGCGGCTAGCTAACTAAGACCTACTCAGTAGCAGTAGCAGCTAGCTAACTAAGACCTACTAGCAGTAGCGGCTAGCTAACTAAGACCTACTCAGTAGCAGTAGCAGCTAGCTAACTAAGACCTACTAGCAATAGCGGCTAGCTAACTATAAGACCTAATATCAGTAGCAGTAACAGCTAGCTAACTAAGACCTACTCAGTAGCAGTAACAGCTAGCTAACTAAGACCT
>NC_140167.1:79969074-80000339 GCF_963971535.1 Notolepis coatsorum
TTTCTGCTTTGCACTATATAGTATATTGTATATTAGTATATTGTATAGTATATTGTATGGTAACTCAGTTACTTCTACTCTGCATTGAACATTGTACATATGTACATACTGAACACTTGTGTCCACGTACGTGACTTCTATTTTTTACTTGCTATACTTATTTTATACTTATCAATTTTTGTCTAGCACAGTCTCTGGAGCGTAACAGAAAGAAGCATTTTGTATAAAAGTATTCTGTACTTCTGGGCGGCTACGTGGCGTAGTGGGCAAGGTGCTCGCCACAAATGCGGAGAGACGCTAGGCTCGCCTGTTCGAGCCCAGCGCTCCACATTGCTTTCAGTTTAGCTGGTCGTTCATACTAATACACATTGGCCGTATTAGGGGGTGGGAAACTGATGGGTGGGGATCGGCGTTGTGGACAGCGACTCCTACAGGTCGGTTGGTGCGCCTGCGCAGTAGAATCAGGAAGTGTCGGGGGCAGCGTGAGCCTCCCACACGCTACTCCTCGCCACTGAGAGATCGAGCTGCGCAGGTGAAAAGATGCGACTGCTGTTACCTCAAGTACCGGAGGGGACTTGTGCTATGTATGACTTAGTCCACATTGCAGCCGGCTTGTGGGAGGCAAGAAACAGCGTTCGTGACAGGGGAGGGTTGAATTGGATGATACGAAATTGGGATGGGAGAAAATATAGAAAATGGGAGAAAAAGTGGATCAAAAAAAAAAAGTATTCTGTACTTCTGTATGACAACTATATAATAAAGAAACTTGAAACTCCCTCTCTTTATGTCTCTCTCTATCTGTCTGTCTCTCTCTCTGAGTCTCTGTCTACCTTTCTCTCTGTCTCTGTTTGACTCTGTCTGTCTCTCTCTCTTTCTGTCTCTCTGTCTGTCTGTCTCTCTCTCTCTCTCTCTCTCTCTCTCTCTCTCTCTCTCTCTCTCTCTCTCTGTATCTCTCTATCTCTCTCTCTCTGTATCTCTCTCTGTATCTCTCTCTGTATCTCTCTCTATGTCAATTCAATTCAATTCAAAGGGGCTTTATTGACATGGGAAACATATGTTTACATTGCCAAAACCATTGTTAAAACAAAGCAACACAATCAAACAGAGATCAGTACAGATAGTGCAGGAATATGGTGGTTGTATTCCGTTGGATGTAGGGCTGTCACTAACGATTATTTTGTTATCGATTAATCAGTTGATTATTTTATCGATTAGAAAAATCAACAACAACTATTTTATGTGCTTTAGGGACACCCACACATATGCAACCAGGGGCAGTTTAACAGACATTAAACTGTGCAAATTCAAGAGCTCAATGGGGGAAAATACCTTTCAGTACTCAGTAGGGCTGCACGATTAATCGATTTTAAATCGAAATCGTGATTTGGAATGATGCAATTATGCAATTAAAATTTATTTAACCAGGAAGTCCCATTGAGATACACGATCGGTTTGGGAGAGGGAGGTAGGGGGTTTAGATTGTGGGTTGTGAAGTTTAGACTTCAGAGAGGGAGAGTAAAGTACAGTACCGTTGGGTACCGGTATCGATTCCCAGGTAAAAAGGAACATTTTCAGGCTCGGTGTCCCGAAAAGACCCACCGCGTAGGCCAGATGCAAGCCGCATTTTACAATAAACCTCTGTGGGGCTGCTTAAAAATTATTATTATTATAATCGCAAATTTAATCACAATCGCAATATCTGTCCGAAAAATCGCAATTAGATTATTTCCCAAAATCGTGCAGCCCTTGTACTCAGCAGCTTGTGAGTGGAATAAACTGCCAGTGTCTATAAAAGTATTGACTCAGATAGACATTTTAAACAGGCTATGAAGAAATGGCTTAGTCACTCAGGATAAAGAAAGATATGTGTGCTGTAGACTTTGTGTTTGTTTGTTTTATTGCATTTTTTTTATTCATAGTTATATTTATAATGCTTGAAAATGTTGTGTATACTCGTCATCTTGTCCCCCCCCCCCTTTGAGGACCACAATGGAAAATTGGAAATAAACCGTAATTTATCGACGAATTGTGACAGCTCTAGTTGGATGTCCTTTTCTTGTCACAGCAGCTCACAAATCTTCCAGCTATGTTTGCTGTATCTCTCTCTCTCTCTCTCTCTCTCTCTCTCTCTCTCTCTCTCTCTCTCTCTCTCTCTCTCTCTCTCTCTCTCTGTATCTATCTCTCTCTCTCTCTCTGAAATAATTGCGTAACCAGTCTTTCAGGTTGTTTATTGGTGTCAGCAGGGGAGCGAGACAATAGTGGAGATCAGGTTGCTATGAAACTTGACCAGAAAGAGGTGTGTCCAGGTTGTGTGTGTGTGTGCTTGTCCAGGGTGTGTGCGTGTTTGTGTGTGTGTGTGTGTGTATGTGGTGTGTTACATAACATTATTCATTTAGTCATTTAGCTGACACTTTTATCCAAAGTGACTTACAAGTTATGTACGACAAGTCAGCAGGAAGGGTATATCAGCTAAGTAACAATGATCAAACAGTGCTGAAACTTGGGTGCTGCAGTGTTGAGTGCATAGACATAAGACATATTAGTAGGAGGAGTGCATGGTAGTACAAGTAAGTAAAGTAAGTAAGAAGGTTAGTGTTAAAAAAAAAAAAAAAAAAAAAATTATTTCAGATATTGATTTTAGAAGTGTGTTTTTAGTCAACAGCAAAAGATTGATCGGGTTTCGGCTGTCCTAACTGTGGTGGGAAGTAGGGGTGGGCGATATGGAGTATACTCTATGTATCACGGCTTGTTCTAATCTACATGAGATGTAGTAAATGACTATATCCTGAACATCGAGTATATGTTGTCACGTAGGGGTGGGCGATATGATATGTTTCTCACAATCGCTCACGTCAGTTTATAAGCCGCCGTGGCTGAGATGAGACTTACTTTGGCGCAGCGCAGCGCTCGGGCTGAGATGAGACTTACTTTGGCGCAGCGCAGCGCTCGTCTCTCCCTCAAAGAAAAAAAATGCACACACACTCGCCCCAACTTACGTCACGTACACACACACGCACGCACACACACACACACGCGCGCACACGCACACGCACACACACCCACCCACCCACCCAGAGATGGAGAGGCGGTGCCACAGGTTTGTTTGGAGGAAACAGGGAACGGGGATATGAGAGCGTGAGAGAAGTGGAGAGAGTTCCAATGTTACCCCTACGTGTTTTATTCAGAAACGGCAATGGAATATGGAGGCGCCGAGGCGGATGAACTGGTAGTAGCCTCGCGTTCTAACCGTTAGCATTGCGGCTAGCGTAAAATGAGCTAATAAGGCACTGGATTCATAGCTTGATAGCTAGCGTCGAAATCCTCTATTGTCCGAGTGTGTCGCGTTGAAGATGCCGTCACGGCGCCCCAGCTACACTGACGGGGGGATTACCGTCTTTATATATATCTATGGGGGGCACCGTCGAGTAGGTACCGTGCAGACCGCGGAAAAGCGGCATAAGGCTTTGTGTCCACCGGGGACGTTTTTTTTCAAGACGGACCGCTTTGAAAAGCAAAAGAAAAAAAGCTCAGAGCGTTTTCCTGAGTCTCGCGACTTGCTCGATGTTGATTGGTAGGTCAAAAAAAGTTACCTTGATGAGCGGCGCTCGTCTCCAAAAGTTGAACTAGTTTCAACTTTATGCGCTGGGAGCGCTCCGCCCAAAAACGCTGCCGCAGATAGCGCTAAAAACGCGAGGCGCAGAGCTGGGAAAAGTAGCACGCCTGTCGCGTCTGTAGCATAGAAATGAATGACAGAAAGGAGCTGACAACTCATAAAACGTCCACGGTCAACACAGGCCCTAAGAGAATACTTCATAATGTTTCATGCAATTAAAAAGTAAATATATATATTAGGGCTGTCCCCGACTAAGGATTTGGATAGTTGACTATGATAGGCCAAAATGTGCCGTTAGTCGACTATTAGTCGGCTAAAAAATAAATAATCAAAAAAGTATAATATTATTATTTTTTTATTTAATTTTTTTTAGTGCTGTCAAACGATTAAAATATTTAACTCGATTAATCGCATGATTGTCCATAGTTAACTTGCGATTAATCGCAAATTAATCGCATTTATTTTTATTTTTTTACCTTAAACAGATCTTTTTCAAGTTCCAAGTTTTAATACTCTTATCAACATGTGAGTCAACAAATGCTTGCTTTGTGCAGCCATTTAACACAAAAGGATGACCCTCATGCATTGCAAATTTGCATCAAATTCAAAACAGAGTGATGCACAAAATAACTTAAAAGAAAATAATAATTTAAAACAATGAATAAAGTTTGCATGAAATAATAGGGGAAAGAAAACGTTAGGAACTTGTTACATTCACACACAAGGGCTGATTAATCACACACCCCCCTCTCTCCCTCACACACACACTCTCCCAGCTCTTTTTCTCTTTTGCCCCTTCCTCATCTCTCTCACCCCCCTCTCTCTCTATATCTCACACACACACACACACACACACACACACACACACACACACACACACACACACACACACACACACACACACACACACACACACACACACACACTTCAGAAACAAACATAGTATCAATGAGAGCATCAATAATACACCTGAGTGAAGTCTAGTAAAAAAAAAAAAAATTTTTTTTTTTTTTTTTTTAGTTAATCTTGAGTTAAAAAAATTAGTGGCATTAATAGAATCGGGAGTTAACGCGATATTAACGCGATATATTTGACAGCCTTAATTTTTTTATATCATTCCATTTGGGCTGTGGGGGGTGCTTAATGTCTGAAGGAGTCGACTGAAGGCTTCTTGTCCTCTGCAAAAGCATGCAATTGGTCCACTGATGGATACATCTTGATATTTGTCTAGTGTGTTCATTAGATGGGTGAAATCCTCTTTCAGTGCCTCTGTGCCTGTTTTCTTAGGCAGTTAGCCTCTTATGATGAATTGAAAATGGGGGACCCTGATGTAAACAAGACGAAAGTCTTTCTCTGGTCTGCATCCTCTTAACACTTTCGCGGCCACTGGGATGAGTCTAATTAATCTCAAGAGGACCGGGAAATGTAAACAGACGTGGGGCTGTTTGTAGAGCTAAATCTATACTTTATAGTATTGCTATCTGTCCATTCTCATTGTGAATTGAGACCATAAACCGTTCCTTCAAAATGAAAGGGGGGGGGGGGGGGGACGTCGTTTCTGATTATTGTTAGCGTTAGCCTCATTAGCCTCATAGGCCGAACGCCTGGATGGCTATCAAAACAAGGCCCGATCGGGATGTACTTTACGTGAAAAAGATCTTACCGTGGTCATGTGGGATCCCCCCGAGCATTTCCCCGTTATCGATCGCCATCTGGTAGATCGATATGTCCATTGGCTGATGATAAATCCCCTTATTGCATGGTGAAATCTGCGATGCAAAACGTAATCCAAGCTACAGGCTGCAGATCCAGAATCGAGCTAACATAAAACTCCATTGAAAGTCAAAAAAAATAGTCCACCGTTCGGCCACAGGGAACACTGCATTATCGCAATAGCGCCCCTAAGAGGATCTGGCCGGTATTGCACTTTGGCGAATTCAAAGAATAGGGTAAATCTGCAGTGCCGCTCGGCGACCTTGAATAGGTTATTAAAATGGAATAAAAGCAATAACAACTTGCCACGGATTTATCCGTGCCTCTGTCCACAACGGGTGGAATAGAAACACGGAGATCTCCGTTGTTCGTCCCCATTGTGTTAACAATTGTATGTATTGAGCTGTACTGTACTGTACCCATTCTGCAATCTGTTAATAAAGTTTTCAATCAATCAATCAATGGTATGCGTGCCATTAGCGTTAGCCACGCTTCTAGGCCTCTTTTCTTTTGGAAAGAATGATAATACAAATTTTGTTTTTGTTTTTTTGTATTCGACTAAGAGGTTGGCAGTCGACTACGGCTCCTTTCGACCGATTAGTCGACTAATAGGGGTCAGCCCTAATATATACGATGATGATGCACACACACCTTTACAGTGTTTTGTTTACCAGTAGGATGTTATAACATTGCTGATAATAAAAGTTATTATTATTTTCTCACAGTAGTGTGTGTGTATTTTTGACTAAAGTGGATAGAAAACACAGTACTGTGCAAAAGTCTTAGACACCCAAGAGTTTTTATATAAATTATCTTGGATGTTAATACATTTCCTTCTGTATTAGTGTGTCAGTAGACTACTCAGAAACTTTGAATTAAATTATTTTTGAAAGCATCTTCATGGTTTAATGCAGACATATGTTGCAGGGACTATTATAATCATCATGTTGGCGTGACTATGCATCAATGGATTAAATCAAGCATTTTTAAGTGCTTTAGAGGAAATGTCAAAATATTGTGATATACAGGTGCAGCTCGATAAATTAGAATATCGTGTAAAAGTTATTTTATTTCAGTAATTCAATTCAAAAAGCAAAACTCTTGTAGATTATAGATTCATTACACACAAAGTGAAATATTTCAAGCCTTTATTTGTTTTAATTTTGATGATTATGTCTTACAGCTCATGAAAGCCCAAACTTCTGTATCGCCAATAAAACAATTTAAATAGATGTATTTTTCTTTTGTATATAGAAATGTCGGCCTTCTGAAAAGTATGTTCATGTATGTTCACTCAGTACTTGGTTGGGGCTCCTTTTGCACAAATTACTGCATCAATACAGCTAAATATATAAACTTTTCCACGATATTCTAGTCAAGTCAAGAGTTTTATTTGTCACGATATACAAGTATACAATGAAATGCGGGGGGTCTTGCCCGCAACGATGTGCATAATACAATAGTAATATATAATAGAATCCAATAGAACAACATTGTGCAATAAAACAAGTAAACAGAGTAGGGCATATCCATATCGGTATATGTACATGAGTTATTTACAGAGCATGGTAGGACATGAATGAATGAATGAATGAATGAATGAATGAATGAATGAATGAATGAATGAATGAAAACTTTATTTAACAGATTGCAGAATGGGTACAATACAGTACGGCTCAATACACACAATTGTTAAGGGGATGCAGACCTGAGAAAGACGTTTGTCTTGTTTACATCAGGGTCCCCCATTTTCAATTCATATAGACATTTATGACATACACAACATACATGACATTTATGGCATAGGGACATATAGGTATTTAGTACTGATACATTTGTGACATAAACGGTATTCAAATAGTACTGTTACCCCTAGATCCTGACAGAGTATATACATATGATGGGGAGGGGACTGTACATTAGGAGGGGGTGGGTGGGTGGGTGGGAGAGAAATCATGCTAGGTCCTGTGGTAGTGCAATACACTGCTAGCTACGGATGAGGCACTGGATCTTTATGTACATGCTATATTATACAATCTCAAGTTATACTATTCTTAAAGTGACCTGTCCTTTTGTAAAGTGACCATAAGTGTGAGCGTGTGCAGCATGAGTGTGTGTTTGCTCATGTTAAAGTGGCTGCTAGTGTGTGAGCGTGTACAGTGTGTGTGTGTGTCGTGTGTGTGCTCATGTGTGGTTGTGTGTGGAGAGTTCAGTGTTCAAGACTCTGATGGCCTGGGGAAGAAGCTGAGCCGAAGTCTCTCTGTCCTAGTTGCTGGTGTTCGCAGGCGTCTGCCTGACCTCAGCAGCATGAACAGGCTGTTGTTGGGGTGGTGAGGGTCTTTCATTATTCTGCAGGCTCTGGATTTGCACCTCTTGTTGTATAGAACCTGCACCTGTATATCGTGTATCGTGACATAGCCAAAACATATTGTGATATCATTTAGAGGCCATATCGCCCAGCCCTCGTTTCACCATTGTGGAGCGAGGACCGAGAATAGGCAGCTTCTCTTTGATGACCCTTCCGGAGCTCGGATAGGAGTGGGTCTGAGGCGGCCAGAGGATGTAGAGCGGCAATGGGGAGCCAGTGCAGGTCCGTGTGAGTGAGTGAGAGTGAGTGAGTGAGTGAGTGTGTGTGTGTGTGTGTGTGTGTGACAGAGTAGCCTGGAGTGTGAAACAATCAACTATTTCTTTTGTTGTTGTATTGCAGCAAAATACCCAATAGATACAACAAACAAGAACAAACAGACCTGGGCCCCTTCCCCGTACCTGGTTCAGCTAAGTTGATCAAAAGTCCCATTAGCCAGATTCAATTAACCCGATGATTGAAGTCAGGATGTCAGGCTATCTTGGTTCCTCGAAGGCTGAGTCGGGCTCAAACACTCTTGTTAATTCGAGTACTCAAGGATAATTGTGCGTGGCCACTTCAGCTGAAAAGGCAGCAGATGTCGATCGCCGAAACCATGATTTTCTAACGGGGGAAATATCGCCAACAAGTTATATGCATATTTTTTTTTGTATCCACTTTTTCTCCTCCTGTTTTTCTGTGTTTTTCTCCCATCCCAACTGTATTTTATCTCTAATATTTTTTTTTGTTAATATTTGTATTTTGAAGCTTCGAATTAAAATTGAATCTCGGCCCGAAGCTTCGAAGTCCAATAAAAGCTTCGAAGGTCAGCCCTAATAGCAATAGTAATATGTGTCATTAGACTAGAATAAGTAAAATGAACTTACTGTCTCTGAAAAGTTGCCGGCACATCAGAGTCAAGTTTACTCTCGGGTAGAGCAATGGCGGACTTTCAGGAAGTGAAAAAGCAAATAAGCGCTTCCGATTGGTGGTGAGCAGAGCAGAGGCGGGTGAAAGCGTTGTGTAAAATCGGAACAATCCTCGCCTTCTGGTTGGTTGCATTTGCCACATCGACAAAGAGCCGCATGCGGCTTGCAAGCCGCGGGTTGGCCACCCCTGCTCTAGAGGGTCCCCACATGACAAGAGTACTAGTATGTTTTAATGAGCCTATAGCTCCCACATGACAAGAGTACTAGTATGTTTTAATGAGCCTATAGCTCCCACATGACAAGAGTACTAGTATGTTTTAATGAGCCTATAGCTCCCACATGACAAGAGTACTACTAGTATGTTTTAATGAGCCTATAGCTCCCACATGACAAGAGTACTAGTATGTTTTAATGAGCCTATAGCTCCCACATGACAAGAGTACTAGTATGTTTTAATGAGCCTATAGCTCCCACATGACAAGAGTACTAGTATGTTTTAATGAGCCTATAGCTCCCACATGACAAGAGTCTTAGTATGTTTTAATGAGCCTATAGCTCCCACATTACAATAATCCTAGTATGTTTTAATGAGTCTATAGCTCCCACTTGACAAGAGTACTAGTATGTTTTAATGAGCCTGGCTCCCAGGGTAAGGCTTTATGTTTGCATATGAACAACATAATGTTTGTTATTATTGTTCCCGACATCACTTCCTGTGATTCTGGTGGGACAGGATGTTGTTGGGATGATGCTGATAATAGCAACATGGCCGCCGCCATTGTCTGCAATGTCTAATAACTGGGACAAGTCTGGAATATATTAACATGAGAATGTATAACAAGCCTGAGGTCATGATAAAGAAAAAAATGCAGTCATGGGAAAATGTTAAATGTGTGTCTGTCTGTCGGTTGTTGTTGGAATGTAGTTAGAAATCACAGGGTCATTAGCCTGACGGACATTTTGGAATATAAGTTAGTAACCATAGTTAAATGTTTTTATATTTTCATCAAGATGGATTTCCTCGTCGTCTCAGTGTCTTATGTCAGCTAATGGCATCTTCATATCATGTTTGTGTGTGTGTGTGTGTGTGTGTGGGGGTGTGTGTGTGTGCTCACTGTCTGTTACTTATTCATGAAGACACTGAGAGAGAGAGAGACAGACAGACACACACCGACAGACACACACCGACACAGACAGACAGACAGACAGACAGACAGACAGACAGACAGACAGACAGACAGACAGACAGACAGACAGACAGACAGACAGACAGACAGACAGACAGACAGACAGACAGACAGACAGTTTTACTGAACAGTAGATACTTAGATCATCAGTTTAACTGAACAGTAGAGACTTAGATAATCAGTTTGGGGTGATGGACAAACATGACTAAGATACTGTACATAATGACATTGTATCTAGATATAACTATATAGAACATCTAACATGTGTTACAAACTCAGCAAATCAAGTAACTTTGCTTTGATTTCCAGCATCCAAAAGATTTCTTGGTATCAGATTCTAGTCTCAGCCTGGTGAGAACACTGACAGTTCAGGTGCTGTTGTTGTGATGTTCTGACAGGAACCTGGTGAGAACACTGACAGTTCAGGTGCTGTTGTTGTGATGTTCTGACAGGAGCCTGGTGAGAACACTGACAGTTCAGGTGCTGTTGTTGTGATGTTCTGACAGGAGCCTGGTGAGAACACTGACAGTTCAGGTGCTGTTGTTGTGATGTTCTGACAGGAGCCTGGTGAGAACACTGACAGTTCAGGTGCTGTTGTTGTGATGTTCTGACAGGAATTATCGTATGTGCTGTCTTGAGCACTTGAACACTTGAGCACTGTTAAACTGTACTAGGGATCTTTGTGTTTTGCCGATAATCTTTTAGCTAAGGTTGACAACACCTTGCAGTTTGTTCATGTCTCTTTGACAGAGGGATGTGAACCAACATACAAATGAAAAGGTTAGAATACTTTCAATAAAGCAAGAATAAAACGTTGCCAGAATTATCTGGCCGACTCCAAAGGAGTTTAGTTTACGAAGACCGTACAGACGCTGATGAGCCTTTTTTATTATAACATCTGCATTGTCGCTAAATTTGAGTTTGTCATCAAACACAGTTCCTAAATATTTATAGTTCTGGACAATTTCTACCTCAGCTCCGTGGATGGTTGTTGGAGCGACGTCTATGTGTTTTGGTGAAATAATAATTTATTTGGTTTTGGATACATTTAAATCCAGAAAACAGCCATCACACCAGTCTACAAAGTCTTGTATTATGGGTCCATGTGATTTATCTGACTGACTGAGAAGAGATAAGATAACACTGTCGTCAGCTAATTTTACAATATTGTGATTTATATATTTGCTAAGACAGTCATTTGTGTATAAAACAAATATAAATAACTTCTCTTAACCACTGTTGGTGATTCTGTATAAAGAAAGTCATCGTCGTCGTCATATGATGCTCTCAAATGGAATGTTTACTCCCACAGCTGAAGGGTATGAAGAATAGATCTGTCTGTGATAGTCATGATGACAACAATTACTACAACAACACAACCTGTAGCTAAAACTGCTGAGTCGCTCCTTTCGCTCTCTCTCTCTTGCTCTCTCTCTCAAGCCTCTTTCATCTAACGTTTGGACTGCATTTTTAACACCTTGGCAGTCAGGTACTAGGTGTGAACAATAGCTTTTAAGTCCACCCCTAGCCACACCCCCCTAACCACTCCACTAGCCACCCCCCTAACCACTCCACTAGCCACCCCCCTAACCACTCCTCTAACCACTCCCCTAACCACTCCCCTAACCACTCCCCCACTGGATTAGCTGTCATCTGTCACACAGACTTTGCTGCATTATGGATTCGCTTATAGAATAGAATAGACGCAGCACATTCTGAAATAGGTCTCCAATCTTCTCACGTTGCATATTATTTTAATTAGACATTAAACATGTACGCTATTATTATTATATCATGTGGTGAGCTTTTTTTTCTATTCATGCAACAATTGAGAGTTAGACTAAGCAATATTCCCGCGGGTTGGTCGTTTTAGCGTTTTCTCACATTGCATATTATTTTAACTAGACTTTAACCATCTAAAGTGCCCACACGACACTAGACATATTTTTGCAAAACATTAAATATCTTTGTAACCGTTTGGGATAAAGACTCGCCTTTTGTATCTGAATCTGAATCGGGAGATTCTCCCCTCTGTCAAAATTGAATGTGTATCTCTCCGTTGCCCACAGGCTTAGTGGCAATGTGCTGAAGTAAGGCATAGAATATTGAATATTGTCTCTTTTTCTTTTTTTGAAATCTTTATTTCGAACATGTAAATAAATACAAACAAAATAAATAACTAAACAAAATCAAAACATAACCCAAACAAATAAATAACTAAACAAAAGCAAAACATAACTCAGTTTACATCTTCAAAAAGGAGTAGGAAGAAGTATACACTTATTTAATCCTACCCCTTTTCCACTACTCAAATGAGTGTCTCTCCCTCCTCTCTCCCCCTCTCTCTCTCTCTCTCTCTCTCTCTCTCTCTCTCTCTCTCTCTCTCTCTCTCTCCTCTCTCTCTCTCTCTCTCTCTCTCTCTCTCTCTCTCTCTCTCTCTCTCTCTCTCTCTCTCTCTCTCTCTCTCTCTCTCTCTCTCTCTCTCTCTGCCCCCCCCCTTCAGAGTTCCTCTCCCCATCTAGCTCTGTGTGAAGGATAGAACTAAGTGACACCTGAGACCCCCACAGTGTGGCTCTCTGCAGACCAGGTGAGTACACAGCTGAGCAAGTTACACGCAGGCAAGGCTGCGGGTCCTGATGGGGTGAGCCCAAAAGTACTCAAAACCTGTGCCTCTCAGCTGTGTGATGTGCTCCAGCTCATATTTAATATGAGCCTGAGGCTGCAGAGAGTCCCGACACTGTGGAAAACCTCCTGTGTGGTCCCTGTCCTAAGTGCCCGCGTCCCAGCACGTCCAAGGACTACAGGCCGGTGGCTCTAACCTCTCATATAATGAAGACCATGGAGAGGTTAGTCCTGGAGCAACTCCGCCCGGTGATCAAACCCCACCTAGACCCACTCCAGTTCGCCTACCAGCCCCGACTGGGCGTAGAGGATTCTGTCATCTACCTGCTGAACCGAGCCTACACTCACCTAGACAAGCCGGGGAGCACTGTGAGAGTCATGTTCTTTGACTTCTCCAGTGCTTTTGATACCATAAGGCCTGGGCTGCTGGGTGAGAAGTTGGAGGCGATGCAGGTAGAGGCCCCCCTGGTGTCCTTGGTTGTTGGACTATCTGATGGGCAGACCACAGTACGTGCGCCTACGGAGCTGTGTGTCAGACAGACTGGTCAGCAACACCGGGGCCCCGCAGGGGACAGTCCTCTCTCCCTTCCTCTTCACCGTCTACTCTACACCAACGACTTCCACTATCGGTCAGAGTCCTGCCACCTTCAGAAGTTTTCTGATGACTCTGCGAAAGTGGGGATGTATAAAGGACGGTGACGAGAGGGAATACCGGGAACTGGTAGTGGACTTCGTCACATTGTGCGATAAAAACCACCTGCAGCTTAAATGTGGTGAAGGACCAGGGAACTGGTGGTGGAGCTGGGGAGGGAGGAGGAGTGCACCTGTGACCCCCGTTTCCATCAGGGGAGTCGATGTGCACATGGTTGAGGACTACAAATACCTCGGTGTGCACATCGACAACAAACTGAACGGGTCAAAACACGCAGAGGCACTGTACAAGAAGGGCCAGAGTTGACTCTACTTCCTCAGAAGGCTGAGATCATTCAATGTCTGTACAAGGATGTTGAGGATGTTCTATGAGTCGGTGGTGGCGGGCGCCTTCTTGTACACTGTGACCTGCTGGGGCAGCGGACTGAGAGCAGGGGACACAAACAGGCTGGATAAGCTGGTCAGGAAGGCCAGTAGCATGGTTGGGGTGGAGCTGGACTCCCTAGCGAGGGTGGCGGAGAGGAGGAGCCTTACTAAGCTCCAGGCCATCAGGGAAAACCCCTCCCACCCACTATACACAGACTTGGCTGACAGGAGGAGCATGTTCAGTGCTAGGCTCACACTACCTAAATGCACCACTGAATGGCACAGGAAGTACTTCATTCCAACAGTAGTCTTCTCCTATGTTCCCTCCCACCCAGGGCCCAAAATAAACTTTTTGACTCATATTTCTTATTTTCTTACAAATTTGTGTCACATATATATACATTTCTTTCAGTACATTTCAAGTAGATAAGGTATTACATTGAAGAATACACACTTAAATAAGAGGCCAGAGTAAAATTTTAAGCAAATTATTTTAATATATTGATTGATTGATTAATCAATACATGTCAAGTCAATCTTAACTCAATCTGCGCCAACAACATTTATATACGTGTTTGCGCGACAACCGTTGAACGCCAACCATGTATATACGTTATTTGGTCCATATTTTGGGTCAGGGGAGTCTAGCGGTTCACCCGATCGCATTGAAACTCGTCCAATGACCCTCCATGCATGTGTGTGCCGGATTATGTCGTGGACCAGATGGACATCAGATGGACCAGATGGCGATCAAACAATTGGAATATTCTTTTTGGAATAGCCCCGATCAGAGGTAAGGACTATCTGACGTCAATTCCAGCTTAATCCTGCAATGATTTCATACCGATCCGGCTGATCAGCGTGTGTGGTGTTCATAACGAATGCCGTTACTGGTATCCATATCTATAATATAGAATATAGATATAGCTCTACAAACAAGGTCGACAGTCCAAGAGGCTGACGGTATCACTCCTTGTCTTTTTAAGAAATATCAAGCTGATGAGTCATCCTACGTGTCTATATGCAATTAACACCCAGCTCTGAAATACACACATACAAGAAGAGACATGCCACAAGAGGGTGCTATCAAGTCCCTAAAGCAAAAACAGGGTCAATGCAGCGAAAAGTGCTGTATAGAGCCATGACTGAATGGAACAATTTGTCGGATCACATCTCTAAAGAAAAAACTAAATCAAGTTTCAAAAGACAATTTAAAAGGCATCTAGAAACCCAAAGATTGTAAGTTAATGACACAGCAGCGCACACATTTAACACACACACACACACACACACACACACACACACACACACACCACACATGATGAAACATAATACCGATAATATAGCGTTGATTTCAGATTGATTGTTGATCCAGGCGAGGAATGCCACGGTTTCTAGTGAAATGCACTAAACGCTGCATAGCGGCGTTTCCTGGGATTACACAGAATTACTCTAAAACTATACTCATATTCACCACAGTATAAAACGGGAATGTATGGATGCATTTTTTTTCTTCTTTTTCACAAATTGAACGATAGATACTCGATGTCAAATGGGCAATAGTTTTATATCCATAGCTATGATATTTAATATAGTTTTAGCCCTGCAAACACCGGCATTTATCCCCATTCATTAAAGCGCTGGCACATGGCCCACACAGCCCACAGCGACCTCTGGCGCTGAAAGTGTTAATGTACAGTATGGTTACTTAATGTACAGTACAAATACTGAATATCAGCAGTAGTATATATATATATATATAGAGTACATCCCTGGCCTGCTGTCAGCCTGTGTGCCCAGTTTCAGGCAGGCAGGCAGGCAGGCATGTAAGCCATATTGGCCAGTGGTATAACTAGTAAGAGTTGGTAAGGGGTATGTACAGATATAGATGTAGTATCTATCTACAGATATGTAAAAGGATTATGTAAAAAGGATTATATGCAGGTATATTCAGACAGATGTGGATAAATATGTATACAGTAAGCATATGTAAGCGGATACAGCATTCAAATCGGCAAAAGGCCGCAATCACAAGATAATGTCCCAATGGGCTGGACAAGTCTTATTTAAACAAGTCAAGAAGAAACATCACATTAAATCAAGAACAAAAAACCCATCATGAAATCCAAAAGAACACTCCCAGACATACCCCAGCGAAGGTAAGGAAAAACTCACAAACAACCTAGCAATAGGAAAAAAGCACCACAGGCAATGTGGAGGAGAGAAACCTTAGAAGGGCCGTTCAAGGGGGGGATCTCTTTTCATGGATGTCAGTGTTGCTATGGATGATCGATGGGTGGATGTACATATGTGTTTTATTACACGTATATGTACAACTATTTTGCCTGTTTTATTCTCCACCCATCAATCATCTGTGAGCATGTATGCAATAGCAACTGGGGTACATAAGAATAAAAAAATATATATTTAAATTAGAGCTGGGCCGTTAACGGCGTTAACGTGCTGCGTTAACGCTATACTAGTATCGCGCGATAATATAATTAACGCATTAATACATTTTTTTTTTTTTTTTTTTTTTTTACATTTTTTTTTTTACCTTTATTTACCCAGGGTAGGTTCGCTGAGCACAGATGCTCTTTTTCAGGAATGCCCTGCTTCACATTCACACAGTTCCATTCACACCTGGGAGCTGCCCAGTACAACCACAGTTGACACCATTGGCCACTGAGCAGTTGATTCAAGCCATGTCACATAGTTCAAGTTTGAAATGATTCTTTCTGTTTTGCTCCTGAGAGTGTGCTAGATACTGTACTGTACTGGTAATATTATTTATTTGTGTTAACTTCTGAATAAAACAACTTATTAAACACAAGTACATCTTATTGAACATTATTTTGATATTTCATTACCAATTATCATAGCAAAACAGCTTTTTCAAACAGTCTGTAATGCATTTTGGAAACGGGAGATGGGCTCATGGTGTAATGGGCCACCTGGCCTGAGAAACATAAGGAGGAAAGAAAAAGTAAGGACTTACTTCTGGTCATTATTTGGGTAGAACACACATTTTGAATGCCTTCGGCAGTTTTTTTCTTTTCTTTTTTTAGCCATTTTAATCTAGATTAATCTAGATTAAATCCAGGATTGCAGATAGATTAATCTAGATTAAAAAAAATTATCTATGCCCACCTCTAATTTAAATAGAATAGAGCTAAGAACAACAAAAGAGAAAGCGTAGGGAAACTAGCGCTAGTATGAAAATGGGATAAAGGCTAAATGTCAAGACTCGGAGCTCAAAATATCAGTCATATTCCGCTTGCACATGAGTCTGTATTCCGTTCGGATCCATTTGAAGTATGGGGGCGACGTAGAGAGGATCGCATCATCTTGGCCATCACCACGGGGCATCCACCACCTTGGCCATCACCACGAGACATCCACTCACAGAGAGACAGGGAGACGGGGACAGGCGTTAGACAGTTTGTGTGTTTGTGGTTGGCGGACATAGCAATAGATACATGTAGTAAGCATATATGTGAATAGAATAGATACATGTAGTAAGCATATTATGTGAATATAATAGAAGTACTTAACCCAGCAATGAACTAGAACAGGCATGGTTTAGATGTTGTAGGTTGGACAGAAGACGGTATGAAGCTGATCCATGAGTGTTTTAAGTTTAAGTTTATTTGGATCCCCATTAGCCACAGCAGTGCTGGGGCTATTCTTCCTGGGGTCCATAACACATAAAATACAGTTACAGACTTATACACTCACAACATTTACATGTCATACATACAATTAAAACAACAATAAAAACCCTAATCAAATTCATAATACAATATAACAATATATACGCCTTATGAATTCATAATACAATACAATAATACCTACTCATAATTAATTCATAATACAATACAGCATAATATACTATTTAGCTTTTACATACATTATCTATGTTCATATCAGCCAATTCTACAATATTTTAATAATATATCCCTATCAGACACATGCCTTTTCATCCATATATACCTATCTCTTTATCAGACACATACATTTTCATTTACGTGTGTGGGGGTAGAACAGTCACTGCAATCTTGGCCATCACCCCGAGACGTCCACCACCTTGGCCAACACTACGAGACAAGCTCTCAGAAAGATGGGGGACGGGGGTTAGAGAGATAGGGAGATGGGGACAGGTGTTGGAGAGTTCTTGTGTTTGTAGTGGGGGCGGAATTGGAGCAATAAATACATGTAATAAGCAGAAATATGCATACATGGTAACAATAGAATAAAAGTAAGCATTATTGTACATGCTATTATATAGTTATATTTATTATATATATTTATTCTTTTAAGCTGAGAAAAGGGGACCAATAAACGAGCAGCACGTTCATCCAATCAGATGCATTCCACATGGGGAAATGGGAAGAGGGAGGGAGAGACTCACATGAACTAAGTGCACCTGCAGCCCACACGGCTACCAAAACAAAGAACAGAGGAGCTCGGATTACAACTCACTCTGCTCAGGACACCATTACTACACTGTATCTTTACACACAGAGGGATCGTGACTCGATTATCTGCGCAAGACACCATTACTACACTATCTTTACACACAGAGGGATTGTGACTCCATTATCTGTGCAGGACACCATTACTACACTATATCTTTACACTCGATTATCTGCTCAAGACACCATTACTACACTATATCTTTACACACAGAGGGATTGTGACTCCATTATCTGTGCAGGACACCATTACTACACTGTATCTTTACACACAGAGGGATCGTGACTCGATTATCTGCTCAAGACACCATTACTCCACTATATACATAAATGCCATTCTCGAGTAGCATGTAACGTTATAGTGTGTGTGTGTGTGTAATGAAGAGGAAATACTTAATGCTGACTCACTACCAGACAATACATTTTATTAGCGAGTGTGTGTCTGTCTCTCTCTCTCTCTGTCTCTCTTTGTCTATGTGGGAGGACTTGTTTGCAGACAGACTGCTGAGTCAGCAGCGGCAACTGAGTTTAATCACAGAGGTTGGAAAGAGAGAGAGACGGAGAGAGACTGAAAGAGAGATAGAGACATAGACAGACAGGATGGACACCGTTAATGTTTTCCAGAGTGATTACATTAATGTTTTCCAGAGTCATCACATTAATGTTTTCCAGAGGCATCACATGAATTACTTGCAGGATGATGGAGTACTTGTTTAGGGAAATCTATTTTTAGAACACATCTCAAATAGCATGGCGGCAGCAATAACAATGCCCAGCAATATAGCTGATGCTTAATGCTTATTGGCAGTCAAGTCAGTGACCATTTGTAATAATTACATTACCTTACCTCCACTCTGTCTGCAGCAGGTCTTTCTGCTCATGCAGATTTCCTGAGAAAAAAGTGTTTAGGTACAGGAGGTGTTCTCTTTGGCTAGCGGTAGTAGCAGTGTTTAGGTACAGGAGGTGTTCTCTTTAGCTAGCAGTAGTAGCAGTGTTTAGGTAAAGGAGGTGTTATCTTTAGCTAGCAGTAGTAGCTGTGTTTAGGTAAAGGAGGTGGTGTTATCTTTAGCTAGCAGTAGTAGCTGTGTTTGGGTACAGCATGTGTTATCTTTAGCTAGCAGTAGTAGCTGTGTTTGGGTACAGCATGTGTTATCTTTAGCTAGCAGTAGTAGCTGTGTTTGGGTACAGCATGTGTTATCTTTAGCTAGCAGTAGTAGCTGTGTTTAGGTACAGCATGTGTTATCTTTAGCTAGCAGTAGTAGCTGTGTTTGGGTCCATGTAGCACAACTAATGTTAACAGTTTGCTTTCCACAACTTCAACATGTCTATTAATAGTCTATGAAAGCTACGTTAACAGTTAGCTAGCCACAACTTCAACATGTCTGTATCAATAGTCTATCAACGCTACACGAAATGGGCGACATGTTGTTACCACAATTTGGAAATGCACAAACAAGAACTGCCGTTTTGATCTGTTTTAGCTAGCTGTTTTTATCTGTTTTAGCTAGCTGTTTCTATCTGTTTTAGCTAGCTGTTTATTAACACATTGGTTGCCAGTAGGGGGTGCACGATTTATCACTTGAGTGCCAGCGCTTTAGTCAATGAGAGGACAGGGATATTTGCGAACGCATAAACTATATCTTAAATTATGTGTCTAATACAACGTCGCTTATCAATGACTTGCTTGCAGTCAACATGTACGAAACGGATTGTTTTTTCATCAGTACATTTCCGTTTTATACCGTTTTGAATACGAGTATAGTTTTGAAGATTTCTAGTGATTCCAGAAAAATCGGCGAAAATAATCCTTTACTGGAATACACAAAACACGTTGTAATTTTTCGGCCTATTTATGAATCGTTTTCAAATAAACGCTAGATTATCGATAGTATGTGTACTTATGCACGCTAGAGAAGCGGGCTGAAAATTCGATTATCTATGCCCTGCCTGGTGCTAACGTTACGCATACACACATATGAGACACGTTGTGAACGCTGTGAAAAAAACTCTGATTACCCCAAGACTGGTAAAATAAAGTCCTTACCTCACATCAGATGTTCTGCAAAAAGATTAATCCAATTCCTGATCGCCATTCCAAATATCGATCGCGTTTATTGATCCAATGTTATACCTCGAAACAGATGATCCACGCTGCTTTCGGTTGCCTCAATGAATGCAATAGTCTCAGGTTACATGGCTCAGAAGTCAAATGTGGAGCCCGGAGTTTTTTTTTATCATGCATTTCCATTGACTCCATTCCAATGGGTGCAATACCATCTGGGAGACGATAGGGGGCGGTATTTGCCCTTTTCGAGCTCGGAGCCAGTCCCAATGATAACGTGAGGCTGGATGGATGAAAAACGAGATTTCTCGTCATTGGCACTCAACGCATGGCGACCAACAACGAGATTTCTTGTCGTTGGCACCCAATGTGTTAACGCAAGAAACTTTTCATGTTAGCGTTACTCCTCTCCAACTCTCTCAGGCTTCCACAACTCACACCTCGCAGGATTACAGAGCGAGATTTCAGTTTCAGTGGCAAACGTTTTTTTTTAGGTCAGGTTCCGTTAGATTAGTTACCACCCACAGGAGCGCTTCTCATTGGTCACTCACCTCATCAGTCTGAGACCTGCTAAGACAAAACAACATACTAACCACAACATCTCTCTCTCTGTCTCTTTCTCTCCCCCTCCCCCTCTCTGTCTCTCACCGTCTCTCTTTCTCTCTCTATTTCTGTCTGTCTCTCCCTCTCTCTCTCTCTCTCTCTCTCTCTCTCTCTCTCTCTCTCTCTCTCTCTCTCTCTCTCTCTCTCTCTCTCTCTCTCTCTCTCTCTCTCTCTCTCTCTCTCTCTCTCTCTCTCTCTCTCTCTCTCTCTCTCTCTCTCTCTCTCTCTCTCTCTCTCTCTCTCTCTCTCTCTCTCTCTCTCTCTCTCTCTCTCAGGACCAGTTTGATAATCTGGACAGACATACTCAGTGGGGTATAGACTTCCTGGAGCGCTATGCTAAGTTTGTTAAAGAGAGACTGGAGATAGAACAGACCTACGCCAAGCAACTACGGTAAGACACACCAACACATACACACACACACACACACACACACACACACACACACACACACACACACACATGCTCTCTAGATGAATCATTTACATAGAGCTATGAGGTCACCAGGGAATTCACACTCGGACACTTTGATGTTCAAACGCTTTGATTCCTTCATGAAATATCTTTCATCTTCAGTAACACAACGATAGACTGTCTTTATTAATACATTTATTTATTCATTCATTTATTTATGTCTAACTCTCGGTATGTCTAACTGTCGGTCTGTCTAACTGTCGGTCTGTCTAACTGTCGGTCTGTCTAACTGTCGGCCTGTCTGTCTGTCTGTCTGTCTGACTGTCTGACTGTCTTCCTGTCTGTTTGTCTGTCTGTGTGTCTGTCTAACTGTCATTCTGTCTAACTGTCTGTCTGTCTAACTGTCTGTCTGTCTAACTGTCTGTCTAACTGTCTTCTTGTCTGTTTTTCTGTCTGTGTGTCTGTCTGTCTGTCTGTCTGTCTGTCTAACTGTCTTCCTGTCTGTCTGTCTGTCTAACTGTATGTTTATCTGTGTCTCGATATGTCTGTCTGTCTGTCTGTCTGTCTGTCTGTCTGTCTGTCTGTCTGTCTGTCTGTCTGTCTGTCTGTCTGTCTGTCTGTCTGTCTGTCTGTCTGTCTGTCTGTCTGTCTGTTTGTCTAACTATCTGTCTCTCTACCAGGAGTTTGGTGAAGAAATATTGTCCGAAGCGTAAAGATGAGGAGCCAAGGTGAGTGATGGAAGATCATCTGATGATGTCTGAGATGGAGAGTCTGAGGCCCAGTCCACACGATCACGGGTATTTTTGACACAGAGGTTTAAAAAAAAAATTCCTCCGTATACACGGGTGGTTTAAAAAAATAACCGCGTCCTCACGCAACTGGAAAAGCTGCTACCAAGTGACGTCATATACATGTAGTACAATGCCAAAGCAATAGGTGGCAATGTAAGTTCAAACATGAAGGCAATTTCAACCAATCAGAAGGGTTTAGTGTTAATACCGGAAACTGAACTGAAGCCTGGAACACAAACATCCCTCCTTGCTTACAGCCGAACATTCTACAGTTTGCAGCTAGAACAACGTGCAATAAACAAAAAAGGAAACATTCACTGTGTGTTCTGCCTCATTTGTTGATGAAACAAAACCAACATCAACACAATTTACCACCAAGAGCGGAGAAAAGATCGCAGATTTTGTTAGCTTACGTTACGTGCTAACGTGATTGGGATTTGTAGTAACGTTAACGCTAGTAGAATGAATGGATGAAAACGTTATTTAACAGATTGCAGAATGGGTACAATACAGTACGGCTCAATACAAACAATTGTTAAGGGGATGCAGACTGTTGTAGTTTGGACTGGGTTCCTTATAACAATAACTTGACACCACATGAGCTTAGTTGGTAGCCGCAGCTACTTGAGACAGCTCTGCTGTAAACACTGGAAATAACCTCGGTTACTATGTCCACACGCAACCACTGCAACCGGGATGCGCGCAAAACTTCACCCTGGACTCCGGTTGTAAAAGAACACGGTTGCAGTATTCCAAAAACCCGGTTGCGTGTGGACGAACAGTGCAACCGCGCACATTAAGGCTTGGTTATATAACACCCCGCGTTCGTGTGGACAGGGCCTGAGATGAAAGACAGTCTGAGATGAAAGAGAGTCTGAGATGAAAGAGAGAGTCTGAGAGTAGCCTCTTAACGTTCAGGGGCCCGCATGCGGGCCGTCACGCCCGTGCGTGGGACGCGTGCACGTCGTGGCACTTTGCTCTCATCTGCCGGTTCCGGGCTGCATTTTTTGAGGTGCAACCAATACATTGTTGGAACGTTTAATTTGCCGCCTTTCGATCGTCACCTCACTCAACCTATTGCTACTCGAGTTACAAGACGAAATATCCGGCAAGCGTCATTTGACAAGCCGTTCGGACGAGTGACTACGTCCGTTTGTAAACGGTCCTGAACTGACCAGTCACTGCTGAGGGCGAAAATGATTGACCACAGTTGTAGCCAAGGAGTGTCTGCTCCGAAAGCGATCCCAGACGAATGCTGAGAGTGGGGGAAGGTGACACAAGAAGACGAAGGAGTCCATTGTTTTGACTCGCGAGTCAACATGGACGGCCATTTTGGATAATCACGCTGAATTATTGCGGTACACACATTACAAAAACCTTTGTAAAACACAAATTTTCCGTGGGATTTTTATAAACTCTGGACCTGTACTACATATGACTTCAGGCTATGGGACCATTATGTTTTCCAGCTCCTACCTCTCAGCTGAAACCTTAAGAGGTTAACCACTTAACACATCCTGCGCCAAAAACGTCGTACAACGTGTTTCAAGTTCATGCTAATTCTGCCAATCCACGGCGTACGACGTTATTGAGATCATATTTCATTTTTTTGCCATGTTATTCATATTTCCCTCACGGAGCCTGGTCTGATGCAGTGTGAGCCGGCACAACTCTGCAACGCTTCAATACTGCCCCCTGGTGGATGATCTGCGAGTTGCCAAACCGGAAATGGCCGAGTCGATCTCGGTGCGTCTCCGAAATGCGTCCGGCCACTCGCATATTGTTGTGGGACTCTAGACACACGTCAGTGTGTAGCGATCGCTGCCATAACGCAATAATCGATACGATTTGGCCGTGTATTATGATTATACAAACCGGAAATGGATTTAGGCGATCGCCGTCAAATAAGTGGGATCTTTTTCCTCCAGTATCATCGTCGAACGGTAAGAGGACGCTGACGTTACTTTCAGCCTGTTTGTTTATTATTATCCATGCAAACTGCTCTGATCAATATATCACCCATACTACATAAAGCATTTAATGATAATAAAAAAAAAGAAAAAAAGAAAAGCATTTAACGACGATCACGGAATTATAAACGACCCCCCCCCCCCGTTCATCCGCGCATGATCAGTCATAACGTTTAGGATCATGTACAGTTGAAATTTTTTATATAGCGTGGATCGGCAACAAACGGCATTTGATAATCTATATATGCGTTTATGCCTATATCTCATGTTCTAGGAATTGCTGCAGAAAACGATAAAAACATATTTATATACAGTATTTTCGTATGAATGTATGGATGAAAAAGTAAAACGTTCCTACATCCTGAACGATAGATAATCGATGTTGAATGGGCCATAGTAATGTCAATTTAGCAATACAATTAAAAAAGTTATAGCCCTGCAAAGAAGGTGAACAAGTTATGTAAACAAGACGAAATTCCTTTTCTGGTCTGCATCCTCTTAGCAGTTGTTTGTATTGAGTCGTACTGTATTGCACCCATTCTGCAATCTGTTAATAAAGTTTTCAATCAATCAATCAATTTCACCCGCTCAGCTGCGGTCTCTTTCGGAGCGGACACTCGTTGGCTACAATCATTTTTGTCATCAGCGGTGATTGGTCAGTTCTAGACCGCTTGGATGATCCTCAAAAAATACAGCCCAACCCGGTAGATGAGCACAAAGGGCCGCGACGTGCGCACGATGTGTGCGCGAGTGCGTGACGGTCCACCGTCGGGCCGTCCGATGCATAAGAGTTTAAGTGTCCCTAAAGCCTAGGGTAGGGCTAGGGTGTTCTGTTTGTTCCAGTTTGACGGTGTTGTGTCAGTTTGTTCCAGTTTGATGGTGTTGTGTCTCGTGATGCACGATATATCGGCCACCGATATGGCCGTATTTTTACACATCGGTATCGGTCCGATATCAATTAGGGTCGATATGGGCCGATATTAAAAAATAAATAAAAATTATAATAATTTTTTGTTGACATGTTTTGGTCTTAACCCATTCTCCGCCAATCACGTGTTAAGGCGGGTTTCGCCGCCATGCGTTGTCTGCCAATAACTCCGTAAGGTGTTTTTTAGATCAATATTTAATATTTTCGTCATGGTATTCATATTTCACCCACAGAGTCTTGGCTGGTGCTGTAGGACTCCGCTCAACTCTGCAACGCTTCAATACCGCCACCTGGTGGCCGATCGGCGAGTTGCCAAACCGGAAGTGCCCATTGTAGCTCGGTCCGTCCCCTATTTTCGTCCGGCCACTCGCTTATCGTCCCGGGGCTCAATACAGACACCGTCGATATGGATCTTTGCCATAACTCAATAATCAACATGATTTGGACGTGTATTAGTAATATACAAACCGAAATGGATCGCATCGATCAACATCCCATAATTGGGATCTGTTTGCTCCACTCTCATCGCCCAACGCTACGAGGAGACTGGGGTGAGTTTCAGCGTTTTCCTTTATCATTTTCGATACAAACTGCTCTGATCAATATAATAATAATAATAATTTAGGACCTGCTCAGAGGTCATCATTCGGCACGCATGCGATGCATGAATGCGATTCGTATCTGCGATTAACCCATCCCGTCGTCCTTCCCCCCCAAGGGCAGCCGGGAGCAGACAGGCGTCAACGTGAGCCGCGCCAGGGGACCAATCCAAGTGCTCCTGTCCGTCTTCGTCAAGGACGCCACAGCGTTAGCGATCTATTGTTGTTGTGCATGTTTTTCCATTGGGTTTATCTTATCGGGGGGGGAACCCTTGCGAGCACGGGGAGAACATGCAAACTCCACACAGAAAGGCCTGGGAGATACCCCACCTGGGTAACTGGCATCATGGAAACCTGGTCCCCAAGCGGGAATCGAACCCTGGACCTTCTTGCTGTGAGGCGACAGTGTTAACCACTACACCACCGTCTATATATATCACCCATACTACATAAATCATTTAACGTCGGTCATTGAATTATAAACGACCCCCCCCCCCCCCCCCCCCCCCCTCCGTTCACCCGCAGATGACCAGTCATGACGTTTAGGACCATGTACAGTTGAAATTTTTAATATAACGTTGATCGGTATCAAACTGCATTTGATAATCTAATATATGCATTTATGCCTATATCTCACGTTCTATGAAATACTGCAGAAAACGATAAAAACATATTTATACTCTAGACGGTATTTTAGTATGAGTGTGTGAATGAAAAAGTAAAACGTTCCTACATCCTGAACGATAGATAATTGATGTTGAATGGGCCATAGTAATGTCAATTTAGCAATACAATTTAAAAAGTTATAGCCCTGCAAAGAAGGTGAACATCTCCATAGACAAATAGCGCTGGCAGAGGATGATTTAGGATGATCAAAGTGGTGGCAGAGAATGGGTTAAATAGTTCCAAAATATCAGTCATTTCTGAAAATAAGTTACAAAAGTAAAAAATAAATGCGTTTTGGAAAATAGCTCTTTATTTGATTATCATATAAAAGTGTTTTCTATACAGAGATATCGACATCGGTAAATATCGGTATCGGCCAGAACAGCTATATTAATATCGGTTATCGTATCGGCCACAATTTTCACATCGGTGCATCACTAGTTGTGTCAGTTTGTTCCAGTTTGACAGTGTTGTGTCAGTTTGTTCCAGTTTGACGGTGTTGTGTCAGTTTGTTCCAGTTTGACGGTGTTGTGTCACTTTGTTCCAGTTTGACGGTGTTGTGTCACTTTGTTCCAGTTTGACGGTGTTGTGTCACTTTGTTTCAGTTTGACGGTGTTGTGTCACTTTGTTCCAGTTTGACGGTGTTGTGTCACTTTGTTCCAGTTTGACGGTGTTGTGTCACTTTGTTTCAGTTTGACGGTGTTGTGTCACTTTGTTCCAGTTTGACGGTGTTGTGTCACTTTGTTCCAGTTTGACGGTGTTGTGTCTGTTCCAGGTTCACGTCATGTACGTCGTTCTACTCCATCCTGAATGAGCTGAACGACTACGCTGGTCAGAGAGAGGTGGTCGCTGAGGAGATGGGACATAAAGTCTACGGAGAGTTAATGACATACAGTCAAGACCTCAAAGCAGAGAGGAAACATGTAAGTACACTACCTAGTGTACACAAACACCCTACAATCATATCTAGTATACACACAGGGCTAGATCCACAAAGAATGGATTGCACGGAGCAAGTTGCACCCTTACTTAAAATTGAAAATGGGGGACCCTGATGTAAACAATATGAAAGTCTTTCTCTGGTCTGCATCCCCTTAACAATTGTGTGTATTGAGCCGTACTGTATTGTACCCATTCTGCAATCTGTTAATAAAGTTTTCATTCAATGAATCAATCTGCACGGTGATTGATTGAATGAACATTTTATGAACAGACACATGTCATTATGCCTTTGTTTGGTGCAGACAAACACAGCCCTCCACAGAGGCCTGTTAAAGTTAATATATTACCGAGTTCTGTGGGAGGCTGAGATCGATAGTAATGATGATCTCATATGATATAGAAACTATACATTTTCCACTACAGTTACCTGAACACATGTCATGTTAACGTTACCTGAACACATGTCATGTTAACGTTACCTGAACACATGTCATGTTAACGTTACCTGAACATAGGGCTGGGCGATATGGCCAAAAGCGTTATCGCGATAAAATTATAAAATTATTTTCATATAACTCGATATCGATAATTATCGTCGATATAATGTCTGTCAAGTTTAATTAACTTCTTATGCCCGGCGCCGATGGACGGGCTATTAATAGACTTGTTTTGCTGCTGCGAATGTCTCGAGTTGATGTCGTCATCAGTCCGCGCACGTTAGCAGTTAGCCGACAAGCGGTGTATCCCATGACAATGTACTAAATATGACCCTAAAATACTCTGTTTCGCCCCAATACATTGCAACGACGTCCACCGTATACCCCACACTACTATAACCGTGGCATCAGAATTCACGCCACACACCCACTCGGCACGTGAACTATAAAATAGCGCCGTGCAAGCTAATTATCCTAGCCAGCCTTGTTTGCAAAGTACTAAATATGACCCTAAAATACTCTGTTCCGCCCCAATACATTGCAACGACGTCCACCGTATACCCCACACTACTATAACCGTGGCCTCAGAATTCACGCCAGACACCCACTCGGCACGTAAACTATAAAATAGCGCCGTGCAAGCTAATTATCCTAGCCAGCCATGTTTACTCCTTGAGTCCTACCTCTCTACCCAGAGGTGCAGCGCGGGTCTCCTTCCGCTGTCCGCCATCTCCTTCACTGATTGGTTGTTAGTGCGTGTGCTCATATCCAAGCTTGGAAAATCGATATATCGAAACTTTGTGACCACGTTTCATGTTTATTTCGAGGAAATAATTTATCGCGATAGTTATCGTTATCGTTTTATCGCCCAGCCCTACCTGAACACGTGTCATGTTAACCTGAACATGTGTGATGTTAACGTTACCTGAACACGTGTCATGTTAATGTTACCTGAACACGTGTCATGTTAACGTTACCTGAACACATGTGATGTTAACGTTACCTGAACACATGTGATGTTAACGTTACCTGAACACGTGTCATGTTAGCGTTACCTGAACACGTGTCATGTTAACGTTACATGAACACGTGTCATGTTAATGTTACCTGAACACGGGTGATGTTAACGCTACCTGAACATGTGTGATGTTAACGCTACCTGAACATGTGTGATGTTAACGTTATCTGGACATGTGTGATGTTAACGTTACCTGAGCACATGTGATGTTAACGTTACCTGGACATGTGTGATGTTAACGTTATCTGGACATGTGTGATGTTAACGTTATCTGGACATGTGTGATGGCTGCCTCAGCTTTTCTTTCAGCTCCTGGTGTCAAAAACATTTCCATTTTGTTTTCTGATGTCTCTCTGGTTGGATAGCTAACGCAGTGTCAGCTAGCTCGCTCTCTGGTTGGATAGCTAATGCAGCGTCAGCTAGCTTGCTCTCTGATTGGATAGCTAATGCAGCGTCAGCTAGCTCGCTCACTGGTTGGATAGCTAACGCATCGTCCGCTAGCTCGCTCTCTGGTTGGATAGCTAACGCAGCATCAGCTAGCTTGCTCGCTACCACAGGTGTAGGAAGTGATGTCTCTCTGGTTGGATAGCTAATGCAGCGTCAGCTAGCTCGCTCACTACCACAGATGATGGAAGTGATGTCTATCTGGTTGGATAGCTAACGCAGCGTCAGCTAGCTCGCTCGCTAACAGCTGAGCAGCTCTCATGTGCAACACATTGTATTTAATCCTCCTCAGGCTGTGGATCTAAGATAAGATATTCCTTTATTGATCCCTTTGGGGAAATTCAGTATCATAGCAGCATGGGGGAGGGGAGGTACAGGTAGTAAAAGACATACAGGTACAGGTCACAGAATTATAGTCTAGTGGAGAAGTAAAAAATAGAAATAGAATAAAAAGGCAGTGTAAACAATAACAATATAATTAACTCTGGACATGCACATATGGGCAACAAGGTGCGAGATGAGGGTATGTATGCCCTACAATAAATATAGTTACAATATATAATCTAAATCTAATCTAACATATAATCTAAAAAATAAAACTAAATGCTAAAATGCTAAATATATGCAATATATAATCTAATAATCCAATAGTCTAAATCTAATCTAATATATAATCTAAAAATGCTAAATGCTAAAATGCTAAATATAATACTCTAATGAAGTATGGGAGTCAGCTACTGGGTTCCTAGTAGTTGGATGTCTGGCAGCAGTCCCTGCCAGACATCAGCAGTGCCAGACATCTGCTCCGTCTTCATCAAATCATCACATTTTACTGGCAGTTTGTGTGTGTGTGTGTGTGTGTGTGTGTGTGTGTGTGTGTGTGTGTGTGTGTGTGTGTGTGTGTGTGTGTGTGTGTGTGTGTGTGTGTGTGTGTGTGTGTGTGTGTGTGTGTGTGTGTGTGTGTGTGTGTGTGTGTGTGTGTGTGTGTGTGTGTGTGTGTGTGTGTGTGTGTGTGTGTGTGTGTGTGTGTGTGTGTGTGTGTGTGTGTGTGTGTGTGTGTGTGTGTGTGTGTGTGTGTGTGTGTGTGTGTGTGTGTGTGTGTGTGTGTGTGTGTGTGTGTGTGTGTGTGTGTAGCACCTACAGGAGGGCAGGAAGACTCAACAGTATCTGGACCAGTGTTGGAAACAGATGGACAATGTAAGTATGGATGGATGAGAGAGAGAGAGAGAGAAAAACAAAGAGAGAGAGATGACATCATTACTTCTAAATGAACTAATAAAATACATTATTTGACCAGAAGAGACCAACAGACACCAACAGTTCTTAGACAGAATAGTCTCTCTGTCTCTATTCTTATACAGAATAGTCTCTCTCTCTGTGTGTCTCTCTATCTCTATCTCTCTGTCTCTCTCTCTATGTCTCTCTCGCTGTGTCTCTGTTTCTCTGTCTCTATTCTTAGACAGAACAGTCTCTGTCTATCAGACAGTATAGTCTCTGTCTCCCTCTCTCAGACAGAATAGTCTACTGTATCTCCCTCTGTCTCCCTCTCTTAGACAGAATAGTCTCTCCCTCTGTCTCCCTCTCTTAGACAGAATAGTCTCTCCCTCTGTCTCTATTCTTAGACAGAATAGTCTCTCCCTCTGTCTCTATTCTTAGACAGAATAGTCTCTCCCTCTGTCTCTATTCTTAGACAGAATATTCTCTGTCTCTCTCTTAGACAGAAGTCTCTCTTTGTCTCTCTTAGACAGAATAGTCTCTCTCTCGTTCTCTCTCTCTTAGACAGAATTGTCTCTCTCTCTCTCTCTCTCAGACAGAATAGTCTCTTTCTCTTCATTATTATTAGGGCTGATCTTCGAATAATTTTTTGGAATTCGAAGCTTCGGGGCCGAGATTCGATTTTAATTCGAAGCTTTGAGATAAACCTTTTTAAATCTTAGACAAACGAAACACTTTGCTTTCATGAAATATTGTAAGCTGTCATTTGAGGCTTTATAAAAGCAGTACAATGAACACAAATATGTCAGTGCAGAGTCCGACCTCATCTTAAATAACAAACAGCATTGCTTGTTGTAGTTAACAAAGAGAGGCAGAGTTGATTTTGCACCAAAAAAAAATAAAAAGTAATTTTTTTTCTATATTCAAATTTTATTTTCATATTGGAAGCCCATCGAACGAAGCTTCGAAGTATTTAAGACAGCCCTAATTATTATCATGCTCTCTCCTCTCTCTCTATCTCTCTCTCTCTCTCTCTCTCTCTCTCTTTCTCTCTCTCTCTCTCTCTCTCTCTCTCTCTCTCTCTCTCTCTCTCTCTCTCTCTCTCTCTCTCTCTCTGTCTATCTCTCTCTCTCTGCAGAGTAAGAAGAAGTTTGAGAGAGAGTGTAAGGAGGCAGAGAAATCCCAGATTGGTTATGAGCGATTGGATAATGATATCAATGCCACCAAATCAGAGGTGGAGAAGGTAGGCATGTCCCACCCACGACTGTTGCATCGACC
>NC_140167.1:80000539-80080539 GCF_963971535.1 Notolepis coatsorum
AGTCCTCTGTCTATCAGACAGTATAGTCTCTGTCTCCCTCTCTCAGACAGAATAGTCTATCTCCCTCTGTCTCCCTCTCTTAGACAGAATAGTCTCTCCCTCTGTCTCCCTCTCTTAGACAGAATAGTCTCTCCCTCTGTCTCTATTCTTAGACAGAATAGTCTCTCCCTCTGTCTCTATTCTTAGACAGAATAGTCTCTCCCTCTGTCTCTATTCTTAGACAGAATATTCTCTGTCTCTCTCTTAGACAGAAGTCTCTCTTTGTCTCTCTTAGACAGAATAGTCTCTCTCTCGCGTTCTCTCTCTCTTAGACAGAATTGTCTCTCTCTCTCTCTCAGACAGAATAGTCTCTTTCTCTTCATTATTATTAGGGCTGATCTTCGAATAATTTTTTGGAATTCGAAGCTTCGGGGCCGAGATTCGATTTTAATTCGAAGCTTTGAGATAAACCTTTTTAAATCTTAGACAAACGAAACACTTTGCTTTCATGAAATATTGTAAGCTGTCATTTGAGGCTTTATAAAAGCAGTACAATGAACACAAATATGTCAGTGCAGAGTCCGACCTCATCTTAAATAACAAACAGCATTGCTTGTTGTAGTTAACAAAGAGAGGCAGAGTTGATTTTGCACCAAAAAAAAATAAAAAGTAATTTTTTTTCTATATTCAAATTTTATTTTCATATTGGAAGCCCATCGAACGAAGCTTCGAAGTATTTAAGACAGCCCTAATTATTATCATGCTCTCTCCTCTCTCTCTATCTCTCTCTCTCTCTCTCTCTCTCTCTCTCTCTCTCTCTCTCTCTCTCTCTCTCTCTCTCTCTCTCTCTCTCTTTCTCTCTCTCTCTCTCCTCTCTCTCTCTCTCTCTCTCTCTCTCTCTCTCTCTCTCTCTCTCTCTCTCTCTCTCTCTCTCTCTCTGTCTATCTCTCTCTCTCTGCAGAGTAAGAAGAAGTTTGAGAGAGAGTGTAAGGAGGCAGAGAAATCCCAGATTGGTTATGAGCGATTGGATAATGATATCAATGCCACCAAATCAGAGGTGGAGAAGGTAGGCATGTCCCACCCACGACTGTTGCATCGACCAATCATTCACCTTTCTCCACAATCTGCTTCTCTAAAGAAACTTTACTGTACACCGTAGTTAACACTTTGGACGCCAACAACGAGTATACTCGTTATTGCCCGCCATGCAATAACTGCACTGCACTATAATAATAATCCTCCACTGCACTGTTTCGTTTCTTGTCATGTGTCTGTGTGGTGTTGTTTACTGTGAAAAAAGAAAAGAAAATGCATACACTGTATTGCTGCAACAATTACCAATGTGTTTTTACACAAATGGCTCAATAAAGGAATCTGAATCTGAATCTGAATCATGCGTTGTGCGCCAACAACGAAGGAACTTGTTTTTGGGATCAATATTTCATTTTTTCGCCATGGCATTCATAATTCATCCAGCCTCCCTCCGGGACGCAGCTGGACCCTGTTCTGATATTGCAACGCCTCAATACCGCCGCCTGGTGGATTTCGGGCGAGTTACACTCCACGCCAAACCGGAAGTGGCGCTCGGTGCATCAGGGAAATTCCTACGCCAGAGATATATTGTAACGTGGGTCTATATACACAATCGAGTGCATTGGGATCACTTTCGAAACGCAATAATTAGGGATGTCCCAATCCGATCACGTGATCGGGATCGGGGCCGATCACGTGATTTTCCGAAGATCGGGATCGACAAAAAAATAAAATAAAAAGTCGGGATTTTTTTATTTACATTTTTTTTAACTTTTATTTTTTTATTCAACAAACATGACCATGTTCACTTCTTAAACTCATAGTGAGGCCTTAGTTTTGGTTTTAAATTGCATATCATCATTCATTTATTTATTGTCACACAGCAGAAGAATTTTGCCAAAACAAACCAATAGTATCCAGCTGCAGAACGGCAGACCAGCCACACTCAGACCCAAACGCATTTCCTTTGATTTAATTATACATCAAATGATTTATGTCAAGGATTGCAATGCCTCGCTTGAATGAAGGTAACTTTTCACCTGGATAACGTCAACATTCAGGGTGAATGTAATGTGAGAAATTGGGATTAAATATATATATATATATATTTTTTTATAAATAATTTTTTTTGATCGGATCGGGGAAAGATCGGTATCGGTAGATACTCAAAATCACATGATCGGGATCGGATCGGGAGCAAAAAAAACGTGATCGGGACATCCCTAGCAATAATCAATATGATTTCGGCGTTTATTGCGTCATACAAACGGGAAATGGATCTAGCAGATCGACGTCAAATAATTAGAATATTTTTCCTCCAGTCTCATCTGCAAACGGTAAGAGGAATCTAACGTTATTTTCAGCTTGATTGTCCATTTCTTTGTTTGTTATCAGTCTGATCAACGTATCAACCCATACTAAATAAAGCCGTCACTGACAATCAAGGAATTATAAACGACCCCCCCCCCCTTTCCTTCACGCATGATGAAGCATAATGATACTGATCATATACATTTAAATCTTTTAATATAGCGTGTATAGGAAAGAAACGCCAATCGATAATCTATCATATGCGTCGGGCCTATAACATGCGTTTTAGGAATTACTGCAGAAAACCTTAAAAACATACTTATATTCACGACGGTATTAACTAGGGATGGGTATCGTTAGGATTTTATCCATACTACTACTCTTATCGATACTGCTTAACGTTTCGGTACTTTATCGATACTCTTATCGGTTCTTTTTTATTATTTTGCAAGAAAAAAAAACAATTAATTAAGAACAGAATCGACATTGCTTTATTATTCTTTTATATAACTATATAAATATAAATAAATATTATTTCTTCAGCAGCAACAGCAGCAGCAATGTTTTAAATGTGTCTGAATTATAGACTTTTTATAATTAACAACAAATGTAAGATAAAAAAGTTGGAGTCATACAATACTATTTTGATTGACAGTCGATTCTGCCAATTACGTCACACCGCTTGCACCCACCTCTTCTTCTTACCACCAATCGGAAGCTCTCATTCGTTTTTTTACTTCCGGAATTTCTGCCATTACGCTACTCGGAGCTCAGGCTAATAACGTTAGCTCTCCGCTAGCCACATTGACAAGTATACATTACTGGCAAATGTCTTGTTGCACTTGTGGCAACGAGCGTTGTCAGCATCGACTTTAGTAAAATAGACCCAGACTTTTGAACGTTTCGTTCTGTCCGCCATGATGAGAGCAGAGCTGTCTGTACTGTAGCCTACAACAGCACCCGTGTGTGTGAGTGAGTGTATGTGTGTGTGTGTGTGTGTGTGTGTGTGTGTGTGTGTGTGAGCACAGCACAGCCCGCTCCTCGCGCAGGCAGAAAGACCGAGGCAGGAGAGATATAGAAAACGGCCAACAAGATTAGTTTGCGATGTTTAAATTCCTCAAAAAAAAAACTCCATAATTTCTCGCGTACCGATAGCAGTACTGATAACGTCGGAGCTTATAAATACTCCGGTCTTTTCTAATATAGTACCGGTTCCCGTTTAGAACCGGGGTCCGGGGGTCATCCCTAGTATTAACACAACAATGTATGAATGAAAAAATATAACGTTCCCACATCCGGAACGATACACACCCGATGTTGAATGGGCCATAGTAATGTCGATATAGCTATAATATTTAAAAAGTTATAGCCCTGCAAAGAAGGTAAACATCTCCATAGGCTTACAGCGCTGGCAGACTGGGCCCAAAGATGGGTACAATGCATGGCGGCCAATTTGTTAACATGGCTAGTCAGGTCAACCTTTACTACAAATATATATGTTGTGTTGTTTATCTGTATAGAATATATATCTTGTGATGTTTAGTTGTTTCTTTATATAGAATATATATGTTGTGATGTTTAGTTGTTTCTTTATATAGAATATATATATTGTGTTGTTTATTTGTTTCTCTGTATAGAATATATATGTTGTGATGTTTAGTGGTTTTTCCTGTATAGAATATATAATTTGTGCTGTGTAGTTGTTTCTATATTAATATATATTGTGTGATGTTTAGTTGTTTCTCTTTATAGAATATATGTTTTGTCAAATAAATTCTATAAAATAATAATATAATAATAATAATAATAATAATAATAATAATAATAATAATAATAATATGTTTAGAATAATAGAACATATATTGTTTGTTGTTTAGTCATTTTTCTATATAAGATATGTTGTAATGTGTATTTGTTTTCTTATATAGACTATATATTCTGTGATGTTCAGTTGTTTATATTTCTCCCAGGCTAAGTCCCAGTACTACCTGAGGACCCACATGGCTGATGAGAGTAAGAATGAGTACGCCGCTCAGCTCCAGAACTTCAACGGAGAACAGTGGAAACACTTCAACAGCGCCATACCACACATATTCAAGGTACATATATCACCATGTAACATAGCCATACCACACATATGGTATAAATTCTTATAACTACACAACTTCAATATGAATTTGATATATATTAGTGCTGTCAGGCGATTAAAAAAATGTATCTAATTAATTACAGGATTTGTAATTAATTAATCTAATTAATCGCATTTTAATCGCATAACCATTTTAGGCCTGATATTCTATATTCTATAATCATATTTCAAATGTGGATGGCAGAATTCAGTACTGTATCTACAAAACCTTCTGTTTAATCATCTTCCCTTTATTCATTTGCTTAGATTTTTCAGGTCTGGTCAATTTTAGCATGGTGTTATTCACAGTCAAAGATAAAAAAAATTTGTATTGATATTCTCATTTGGTTCATTACAATTTACTCAAGCCTATAACAGACACAGTATTTCTGACACTGGGAACACATTCCCTGAGATCCATAGATGTCCCTAGAATCAGATAGCAAATGGACCATTAAAAAAAAAGTCTGTAAATGTTTATTCTATGTTCTTATGGAATGAATGAGATAAAAAATATATATATATATATATATATATTGTAGATTTTTTATTTTTTATTAATTTTGCGCTAATTTTAATAACGTGATAATTAGCTGTGTAATTAATTAATCTAATTAACGCGATAAACTGACAGCCCTATTATATTATGTGTTCCATTATAAATCAGGTTCTACACTGTTAGAACATTCTATGTGTTCTGTGTGTTCCCTACAACAGAACCTGCAGGCCATGGACGAACGCCGCACGGTGAAGCTGGGAGAGACGTATCGGAGCTTCGCTGAGGTGGAGAGGAGAGTCATCCCCATCATCTCCAAGTGCCTGGAGGGCATGGTGTCAGCGGCTAAATCTGTAGACCAGCACAAGGTCTGTCTGTCTGCATGGTGTCAGCGGCTAAATCTGTAGACCAGCACAAGGTCTGTCTGCATGGTGTCAGCGGCTAAATCTGTAGACCAGCACAAGGTCTGTCTGCATGGTGTCAGCGGCTAAATCTGTAGACCAGCACAAGGTCTGTCTGCATGGTGTCAGCGGCTAAATCTGTAGACCAGCACAAGGTCTGTCTGCATGGTGTCAGCGGCTAAATCTGTAGACCAGCACAAGGTCTGTCTGCATGGTGTCAGCGGCTAAATCTGTAGACCAGCACAAGGTCTGTCTGCATGGTGTCAGCAGCTAAATCTGTAGACCAGCACAAGGTCTGTCTGCATGGTGTCAGCGGCTAAATCTGTAGACCAGCACAAGGTCTGTCTGCATGGTGTCAGCAGCTAAATCTGTAGACCAGCACAAGGTCTGTCTGCATGGTGTCAGCGGCTAAATCTGTAGACCAGCACAAGGTCTGTCTGCATGGTGTCAGCAGCTAAATCTGTAGACCAGCACAAGGTCTGTCTGCATGGTGTCAGCGGCTAAATCTGTAGACCAGCACAAGGTCTGTCTGCATGGTGTCAGCAGCTAAATCTGTAGACCAGCACAAGGTCTGTCTGCATGGTGTCAGCAGCTAAATCTGTAGACCAGCACAAGGTCTGTCTGTCTGCATGGTGTCAGCGGCTAAATCTGTAGACCAGCACAAGGTCTGTCTGTCTGCATGGTGTCAGCAGCTAAATCTGTAGACCAGCACAAGGTCTGTCTGCATGGTGTCAGCGGCTAAATCTGTAGACCAGCACAAGGTCTGTCTGCATGGTGTCAGCAGCTAAATCTGTAGACCAGCACAAGGTCTGTCTGCATGGTGTCAGCGGCTAAATCTGTAGACCAGCACTCTGTCTGTCTGTCTGTCTGTCTGTCTGTCTGTCTGAGCTCTCTCTCTCTCTCTCTCTCTCTCTCTCTCTCTCTCTCTCTCTCTCTCTCTCTCTCTCTCTCTCTCTCGTCTCTCTCTCTCTCTCTCTCTCTCTCTCTCTCTCTCTCTCTCTCTCTCTCTCTCTCTCTCTCTGTCTCTGTCTCTGTCTGTCTGTCTGTCTGTTTGTCTGACTGAGGTCTCTCTCTCTTAGGATTCTTCTATAGTGGTCGAGTCCTTTAAGTCTAATTATGTATCTCCGTCTCCGTCTCCTCTCTCTCTCTCTCTCTCTCTCTCTCTCTCGCTCTCGCTCTCTCGCTCTCCCTCTCTCAGGATTCCTCTATAGTGGTCGAGTCCTTTAAGTCGGGGTTCGAGACCCCGGGTGATTTCCCCTTCGAGGACTTCAGTCAGAACCTGAGCCGGACGGGTTCTGACGCCACCATCAGCACCACGCCTAAGGAGCGGGAGAAAGACGGGCCCAGCCCCCGCTCGGACCCCAAGCACGGCATGAGCAAGGCCAAGAACAAGCTCTGGCTGTTCGGGAAAAAACCCAAGGTGAGAACACTCCATCACCCATACTGCACCTCTCACAGGGTCACAGTGTTTACGTTTAGCTAGTCCTTTATCAGACAGAGAAATCAATATGTAAAACTTATTCTACATCACTTATTCACTACATACACACTACTTAATCTCTCTGACACTTATTCACTACATACTCAAGTTTTCTATGACACTTATTCACTACATACTCAAGCTTTCTATGACACGTATTCACTACATACACACCACTTAAGCTCTCTGACACTTATTCACTACATACACACTACTTAAGCTCTATGATACTTATTCACTACATACACAACTACTTAAGCTCTCTGACACGTATTCACTACATACACACCACTTAAGCTCTATGATACTTATTCACTACATACACACTACTTAAGCTTTATATGACACTTATTGACTTCATCCACACTGCTCTATTCTATCCACACTGCTCTATTCTATCTGCGCTTCTCTATTCTATCTGCGCTGCTCTATTATATCCATTGTGTCTGAACACCGTCTTGTTGTGGAAACGACCCAAAGCCGGCAGATTGGGAGGAAAAGAGAATCTATATTGCGCTATAATGCTGTGAGTTCTGTGTGAAAAGGGCTTATGACACGTATTCACTACATACACACTACTTAAGCTCTCTAAGATAAGATAAGATAAGATAAGATATTCCTTTATTGATCCCCTTGGGGAAATTCAGGCATCATAGCAGCATGGGGGGGGAGGGGGGGAGGGGTACAGGTAGTAAAACAACACAGTATACAGGTAGTAAAAGACAACACAGGCAGTGTAAACAATTTGATCAATATGGTCAATATAATTTACTATCTGACTAGCTGAGGAATATTCACATTATTCACAGTGTCACATGAGGTGCAGTATGCAAGAGGTAGTGTTATAATAATTTACTATCTACTGAGTATACATTAATCAAAGTACCAGGGTAGTCTACTTTGTCCCCCTTGGGTTCCTATAAGTCCCAGGTCAATGTCTGGTAGCAGTCGCTGTCGCTGCCCCCTGTTGTGGGGCCTGGAGGCTGCTAGTCGCTGCCCACTGTTGTGGAGCCTGATGGCCGCTGGTATGAAGGACTGTCCGAGGCGGTTAGTTGAGTGTCGGGGGGGGATGAGTCTGTGGCTGAACGAGCTTCTCATCTTGACTAGCTCGTCGTAGAGGGGGTGGTAGGGGTTCTCCATGATGGCATCCAGCTTCCTTATCATCCCCCTCTCTACCATCACCTCAAGTCTAGGTAGCTCGACTCCCACCACGGAGCTAGCCTTCCTCACCAGCTTGTTGAGCTTGTTGGTGTCCCTTGAGTTGATGTAGCCTCCCCAGCATGCCACAGCATAGAAGAGGATGCTGGCCACAACAGACTGGTAAAAAGACTGCAGCAGTTTGTTGCACACATTGAAGGACCTGAGTCTCCTCAGGAAGAACAGCCTGCTCTGTCCCTTCCTGTAGAGGGCCTCTGTGTTGTCCGACCAGTCCAGTTTATTGTTCAGGTGTACCCCAAGGAACTTGTATGAGTCCACCATCTCCACATCCACCCCTCGGATGGAGATGGGAATCGGGGGGGGCCTCTTCTTGCCCCTCCGGAAGTCCACCACCAGCTCCTTGGTCTTACTGGTGTTGAGTTGGAGGTGGTTGCTGTCGCTCCACCCCACGAAGCTCTCCACCAGGGCTCTGTACTCCTCCTCATCATCGTCGGTGATGTAGCTTACGATGGAGGAGTCGTCTGAGAACTTCTGCAGGTGGCACCCGCTGGAGTTGCGGCAGAAGTCTGAGGTGTAGAGGGTGAAGAGGAAGGGTGACAGCACAGTTCCCTGGGGGGCGCCGGTGTTGCTCACCAGTACGTCAGACTGACTGTCCTTTAGTCTGACGTACTGTGGCCTCTCAGTGAGGTAGTCCTTGATCCAGGCCACCAAGCCGTGCTCCAGCTGCATCGCAGAGAGCTTCTCCGCTAGCAGTGACGGCTGGATGGTGTTGAAGGCGCTGGAGAAATCAAAGAACATGATCCTCACTGAGCTGCGCGGCTTCTCCAGGTGCGTGTACGCTCTGTGGAGCATGTAGATGATGGCATCCTCCACCCCGATGTTTGCCTGGTATGCAAACTGCAGGGGGTCGAGGGAGTCACGCACCAGGGGCTTGAGGTGTTGCAGGACCAGTCTCTCAAACGTCTTCATGACGTGTGACGTCAGAGCGACTGGCCTGTAGTCGTTGGGGGTGCTGGGACGTCCCTTCTTGGGCACCGGGACAATGCAGGAGGTCTTCCAGAGCTGGGGCACCCTCTCCAGCCTCAGGGAGAGGTTGAAAAGATGCTGGAGCGGTGCTGCCAGCTGCTCTGCGCATACCTTGAGCACCCTGGGATTGGTGTTGTCCGGTCCTCTGGCCTTGTTTACATTAATTTTGGAGAGCTGCCTACTGACCTCTATGACACACCTGTTAACTTCTGAACCATACCTTTATAAAGTACCATCCACTAGCTAACTGGTAATTAAATAGAACAGTTAGCATCATATCCTGGTTACCTACTGACTCTCTCTCTCTCTCTCTCTCTCTCTCTCTCTCTCTCTCTCTCTCTCTCTCGTTCGCTCTCTCTTCAGTGATAGATGTGTGTGTGTGTGTGTGTTAACCCTTTCCTCACAGGCTCCAGTGTGGACCTTAGCCCTCTGCTGACAGTCAATCATTAACTATATTACTATAGTGTTGCCAGCTGGTTCAACCAGGAAACTCACATGACTTATAGTGTGTGTGCGTGTGTGCGTGTGTGCGTGTGTGTGTGTGTGTGTGTGTGTAAGGTGCTATACAAATAAAGTGTGATGTCATGAGAGGACACGGAATCCTTGTGTTAATTCGCTTCAATACAATGTCCCTATTATTATTATCATATCTCTTGCCATCTCTATTATTATTATCATATATCTTGCCATCTCTATTATTATTATTATTATTATTATTATTATTATTATTATTATTATTATTATTATTATTATTATTATTATTATTATTATTATTATTATTATCATATATCTTGTGATCGCTATTATTATTATCATATCTTTTGTCATCTATATTATTATTAGTATATCTATTGTAATCTCTATTATTATTATTATTATTATTATTATTATTATTATTATTATTATTATTATTATTATTATTATTATTATTATTATTATTATTATTATTATTATTATTATTATTATTATTATTATTATTATTATTATTATATATATTGTGATCTCTATTGTCACCTTTATTGTCATATTGTCATCTCTATTGTCATTTCTTATTATTATCATATCTATTGTCATCTCTTGTTCATCTCTATTGTTATCTATTGTCATATATATTGTCATCTTTATTGTCATCTTTATTGTCATCTCTATTGTCATCTCTATTGGCATTTCTTATTATTATCATATCTATTGTCATCTCTTGTTCATCTCTATTGTCATCTATTGTCATATATATTGTCATCTTTATTGTCATATTGTCATCTCTATTGTCATCTCTTTTGTCATCTCTATTGTCATCTTTATTGTCATCTCTATTGTCATCTCTATTGTCATCTATTGTCATATATATTGTCATCTTTATTGTCATATTGTCATCTCTATTGTCATCTCTTTTGTCATCTCTATTGTCATCTTTATTGTCATCTTTATTGTCATATATATTGTCATCTTTATTGTCATCTCTATTGTCATCTCTATTGTCATATATATTGTCATCTTTATTGTCATCTCTATTGTCATCTCTATTGTCATCTATATTGTCATCTCTATTGTCATTATTGTCATCTCTATTGCCATATTATCATCTCTATTGTCATATATTGTCATATCTTGTTTGTATCTAGTTTCATATATATTCTATCTCTATTGTCATACATCAATATCTGAAATGAGAAAAAATTAATTCTTACTGTCTTGTACTATCATATACTATACTCTTCCTACTATACTAATATGTCTCTACTACTATGCACTCAACACTGCAGCACCCACGTTTCAACACTGTTTGATGAACATTGTTATTCAGCTGTAAGAGTTGTACCCTTCCTGCTGACTTGTCGTACAGAACTTTGGATAAAAGGGTCAGCTAAATGACTAAATGTAAAATGTACAATATTCAAACTCTAACTCTCAATAAAGAGTTTATCTCATATATCATATTCAGGTTTAACATAGTCAGGATATGAGTTCATCTCATACAGTATATCATATTCAGGTTTAACATAGTCAGGATATGAGTTTATCTCATATCATATTCAGGTTGAACATAGTTTATCTCATATATCATATTCAGGTTGAACATAGTTTATCTCAGATCATATTCAGGTCATAATTGTAAACAGGATATGGCGTTTACATGGACTAACTCAAAGAATACTGAATCATCTCTAACATGGAAATATAAATGGACACTCATTGTGTTTTATTCTGCCCCCCCCCCCCCCCCCCCCCCCCCAGTCTCCCCCCTCATCCCCCCCTCCCCCCTCATCTCACCCCAGGCCCCGCCCCCGACCTCGCCCCGCCTCCTCAAACCTCCCCCCCCCTCCACCCCGGTTCAGCTCCGACCCCATAGGCTACTGTCTGTCTGAGATGAAGACCACAGTACCAAGAATGCCCTCCTTCAAGGGCCTGAGGAGAGGGGTGAGGCAGGTTGATAAGTGTGGTGCAGTGTGACGCCTGAACCGTGACGTTTACCTCGCCGGTTAGAAACCCAACCTCCTCAGACAAACAAACCAACCACTGACCAGCTGATCTTCAGAGAAATATAGATCTTTGACTTTGCAGCTTGGCCACATAGTGGAAACTGAGAGACGAAGGTTTCTCTACATTCTACTCTGTTCTCTCCTTCATACTGTCTTGTTTTTATTCAGTCTCTCTCTATCTGTCTCTCTCTCTGTCCCCTGTCTCTTTCTTTCTCTCTCTTTCTTTCTCTCTCTGTCTCTCTTTCTCTCTCTCTCTCTTTCTCTCTCTCTCTTTCTCTCGCTCTGACCCCCTCTCTCTCTTTCTCTCTCTCTCTTTCTCTCGCTCTGACCCCCTCTCTCTTTCTCTCCTCGCTAGCTCTCTCTCTCTCTCGCTCTCTCGCTCTCTCTCTCGTCTCTGTCTTTCTCTTTCATTCAGAATCAGCCTTCTCCTCCAGTCAACGGGCTGAAGATCACTGCTGATTGAGTGTGTAGTGTGTTGTGTGTTGTGTGTGTCGTGTGGTTTGTCTTGCTGTGTACACACGCTTTCACACCTGCTCTGTTCAGTCTGGTTGAATTGAACCCTGGAGCGTTTACCATCCATCCATGACCATTACCATCACCAGGGTCCTGTTAGAGGTGGTCTCACCCTGGTCCTGTTTGAGGTGGTCTCACCCTGGTCCTGTTTGAGGTGGTCTCACCCTGGTCCTGTTTGAGGTGGTCTCACCCTGGTCCTGTTTGAGGTGGTCTCACCCTGGTCCTGTTTGAGGTGGTCTCACCCTGGTCCTGTTAGAGGTGGTCTCACCCTGGTTTGAGGTGGTCTCACCCGGGTCCTGTTTGAGGTGGTTTAGTATTTCACAAGGTTTCTGTGAGCCAATGTTCACATAACGTTTGTTAGGACTCAAAGTGACGTCCAATGAAAGGCAGAGCTGTATGGTGCATGACTCTGTTTAGATGACATGTGAAATGTAACCAAGCCAATAAAAACCAACAAAAATAACAATTTCACTTGTGATTCAGATAATTTCAAATGAACTCCGGTGTGAAGAGGGTTTTCAGGATGTGTGCATACTGGTATGTAGACGGTTTGTACTGGTATGTAGACGGTTTTTACTGGTATGTAGACGGTTTTTACTGGTATGTAGATGGTTTTTACTGGTATGTAGACGGTTTTTACTGGTATGTAGACGGTTTGCACTGGTATGTAGATGGTTTGCACTGGTATGTAGAGGGTTTGCACACTGGTATGTAGATGGTTTGTACTGGTATGTAGAGGGTTTGTACTGGTATGTAGAGGGTTTGTACTCATTAGGGCTGTCTTAAATACTTCAAAGCTTCGAAGCTTCGTTCGATGGCACAAGCTTAAAAATAAAAATAAAAATCGAAGTAAAAAAAAAAGAAATGTAATAATTTTTTTCTTCTTTTTTTCTCAAATCTTGCGCCTTCATTCCAATTAAACGAAAGTAAGCGGCGCCTTCCCGCCTCCATTCCAATGAAACGAAAGTAAGCGGCGCCTCGACTCCACCTCTCTACAACAAGCACGTGGAGATTATCTGTGTTGAAAACAACAAGGACATGTGCAGCAGACATGTTGACGAAGAAGCGAAGCAATGCCGTTTGTTATTTAAGACTATGTCGGACAGATTTGTGTTCATTGTGCTGCTTTTTTAAAGTGTCCCGACCCATATAAAAATATGTCTTAATAAAACGTGCTTAATTCGAATTCTGCCTTTGTCTCTATCAACTACATATAAATATTTATATAATTGTTTGCTTGATAGACGAAGGTTGCAACATAATTATGTAATGTCATGTCGTTGGTTGTGAGAGCAGCCCCACTGCACCCAGGCAGGGCAGCCGAGTGAAACCTTGTTGGCTGCGTCACAGTCACGAAAGGGGCTACTTAATTAATTAATCCAATCCACTTTATTTATAGAGCACATTTAAAAACAACAAAGTTTACCAAAGTGCTGTACAAGTCCCACAACATAAGATAAAAAAAATTAAATTAAAAATAAATAAAAATAAAAATAAAAAAATTCTCTCCAAGTTTCGAATTAAAATCGAAGCTCGGCCCGAAGCTTCGATTGCCAAAAAAAGCTTCGAAGGTCAGCCCTAGTACTCATACAGTATCTGTACTCGGTATCAACAAGTACCCAAATGTAAGTACTTGTACTTGTAAGTGGTATCGTGACATCCTTACTGTGTGGTTTGCAGTGTTTTGCTGTGAGTGGTGTGTGTGTAGTTTGCAGTGGTTTGCTGTGAGTGTGGGGTGTGTGTGTCAGTGTGTGTGTATATTAACAGGAGTGTGTTCATGTTTATCAGTGTGTTGTGAATTCAAGCTGACTGCTGTCAGACACATTATAAAACGGGTAGCTCAAATCAAGCAATCTGATTGGTTCATAGCCATGGTATGATGAGTGTATATCCACAGCTATGAGTCTAATTCCTTTTCACAAGTCAGTATCACTCACACACAAAAAAAAGCAGCCATCACTCCGCGTCTGAGGGGGAAAAGCGTTAGCCCTATTAATAAATGAGACGGTGTGGTCTACGGAGGAGACTGGGGCTGACTCGTGCAGGTCGGGGAATCGCTCGCGTCACAGCACCCACATATGCCCATATATGGACCAAGAGAGGTTACAAATTTCCGTTGGCATCATCTGAATCAGACGGATAAAGCGATGATTTTATCCAGATTATTTGATTATTGCCACATCCACTAAATGTATTAATCTATAGCCACTAACTGGGGAGACTGATAAATGACGGATAAAGGAATATAGCAGGACGATAGTTAACATCACGTTGAACAGGATTCAGTTAAACTGGAGAGACTGATAAAGACGGATAAAGGAATATAGCAGGACGATAGTTAACATCACGTTGAACAGGATTCAGTTAAACTGGAGAGACTGATAAAGACGGATAAAGGAATATAGCAGGACGATAGTTAACATCACGTTGAACAGGATTCAGTTAAACTGGAGAGACTGATAAAGACGGATAAAGGAATATAGCAGGACGATAGTTAACATCACGTTGAACAGGATTCAGTTAAACTGGAGAGACTGATAAAGACGGATAAAGGAATATAGCAGGACGATAGTTAACATCACGTTGAACAGGATTCAGTTAAACTGGAGAGACTGATAAAGACGGATAAAGGAATATAGCAGGACAATAGTTAACCTCACGTTGAACAGGATTCAGTTAAACTGAGCATCAACCCCCAGTCCTGTCGCAGCTGCCAAATGTCCCAAACGCTGACTACATATTTGGAATCTAAATGGGTACATTCTCACCTTAAAACTGTATAATAATATTCCTAGGTCGTATGTTAAACCAGCGTCCGGCCTTGGAAAATAGTCGCCATATGTGCCAGCTTGTTGTTAGTGTATGTTGCATAGCAACCACCTTGCAGTGCAGGCAGCCCGGAGGGTCTATTCTATCTTGAACATTATTATTTACTAATAAAAATTTACTAATAAAAACATAAACATTTAAATTTAATATATACCATGGCCTGTCGTGAACTAAGCCACTTAGCGGTGATAAAATAACCATTATACCATGGCCTGTCGTGGGTTATTGCTTAACTAGTCAATGTCATCCCACCCCTAAGGACTGAGACAGTACTGATTGGCTCCCATTCCTGTCAGTCCTGTCTGTATAAAACAGATTAATCTGACTGACTGATATGTTCTCTGATATGATACATACTAGACATATTATGACCAGACTAGCACAGTATGCTGCTCCAAACTAACTGTCTGTCTTCTTTGTCTGTCTCCTGTACTGATATTAACTCATTACTGCTCAGTGGTCTGTTAAGGTAAGGTTAGTATATAGTAAGAGTATTTCATATTGACTATCTCCAAAGTATTTTGTATTTTACTTCCTCCATAGTATTTCATATTTGAACCCACCAAAGCTATGTTGTGATAGAGTAGTTACCACTAGTTGATATTGCTGGTAGTAGTAGAGTATGTAGTGATAGTTACCACTAGTTGATATTGCTTATAGTAGTAGAGTATGTAGTGACAGTTAGTTACCACTAGTTGTTATTGCTGGTAGTAGGTAGAGTATGTAGTGATAGTTACCACTAGTTGATATTGCTGGTAGTAGTAGAGTATGTAGTGATAGTTACCACTAGTTGATATTGCTTATAGTAGTAGAGTATGTAGTGACAGTTAGTTACCAGTAGTTGATATTGCTGGTAGTAGTAGAGTATGTAGTGACAGTTAGTTACCAGTAGTTGATATTGCTGGTAGTAGTAGAGTATGTAGTGATGGTTACCACTAGTTGATATTGCTGGTAGTAGTAGAGTATGTAGTGATAGTTACCACTAGTTGATATTGCTGGTAGTAGGTAGAGTATGTAATGTTTTGTACCCCATCCAGCCTCCTGCCTCCACAACAGATCATGTAGAGCTATTGATTTCACTTGGAGTTAGCACAGGGTTAGTATGGTGGTAGTGAGTTAGTATGCAGTTAGTGAGTTAGCACGGGGTTAGTATGCAGGTAGTGAGTTACTACAGAGTTAGTATGCAGTTAGTGAGTTAGTATAGTATGGGTTAGGTAAGTAGTTAATACAATTAGTATGGAGTTAGTTAGTACAGAGTTAGAGAGTTTGTATGGAGTTAGAGTTAGTATGGAATTAGTGAGTTAGTACAGAGTTGGTATGGAGTTAGTGAGATAGTATGGGGTTAGTATGAAATTAGTGAGTTAGTACAGAGTTTGTATGGAGTTAGTGAGATAGTATATAATGTATTAACCCTATGTGCCCCTCAGCCTCCCTCCCTGGAAGACTTCAGCCACCTGCCTCCAGAACAGAGGAGGAAGCGACTGCAGCTGAGAATCGATGAACTCAGCAAAGAGCTCCAGAAAGAGATGGACCAGAGGTAATAACACCACCTACAGCTAACCCCCTAACCCCTAACTGACCAGAGGTAATAACACCACCTACAGCTAACCCCCTAACCCCTAACTGACCAGAGGTAATAACACCACCTACAGCTAACCCCCTAACCCCTAACTGACCAGAGGTAACAACACCACCTACAGCTGTCCCCTAACCCCTAACTGACCAGAGGTAATAACACCACCTACAACTGTCCCCTAACTGACCAGAGGTAATAACACCACCTACAGCTAACCCCTAACCCCTAACTGACCAGAGGTAATAACACCACCTACAACTGTCCCCTAACCCCTAACTGACCAGAGGTAATAACACCACCTACAGCTAACCCCCTAACCCCTAACTGACCAGAGGTAACAACACCACCTACAGCTAACCCCCTAACCCCTAACTGACCAAAGGTAACAACACCACCTACAGCTGTCCCCTAACTGACCAGAGGTAACAACACCACCTACAGCTAACCCCCTAACCCCTAACTGACCAGAGGTAATAACACCACCTACAGCTGTCCCCTAACTGACCAGAGGTAACAACACCACCTACAGCTAACCCCCTAACCCCTAACTGACCAGAGGTAATAACACCACCTACAGCTGTCCCCTAACTGACCAGAGGTAACAACACCACCTACAGCTGTCCCCTAACCCCTAACTGACCAGAGGTAATAACACCACCTACAGCTAACCCCCTAACCCCTAACTGACCAGAGGTAATAACACCACCTACAGCTAACCCCCTAACCCCTAACTGACCAGAGGTAATAACACCACCTACAGCTAACCCCCTAACCCCTAACTGACCAGAGGTAATAACACCACCTACAGCTAACCCCCTAACCCCTAACTGACCAGAGGTAATAACACCACCTACAGCTAACCCCCTAACCCCTAACTGACCAGAGGTAATAACACCACCTACAGCTAACCCCCTAACCCCTAACTGACCAGAGGTAATAACACCACCTACAGCTAACCCCCTAACCCCTAACTGACCAGAGGTAATAACACCACCTACAGCTAACCCCCTAACCCTTAACTGACCAGAGGTAACAACACCACCTACAGCTGTCCCCTAACCCTAACCCCTAATCCTTCTGTTCTGTTCTGTTCTGTGTGTGTGTGTGTGTGTGTGTGTGTGTGTGTGTGTGTGTGTGTGTGTGTGTGTGTGTGTGTGTGTGTGTGTGTGTGTGTGTGTGTGTGTGTGTGTGTGTGTGTGTGTGTGTGTGTGTGTGTGTGTGTGTGTGTGTGTGTGTGTGTGTGTGTGTGTGTGTGTGTGTGTGTGTGTGTGTGTGTGTGTGTGTGTGTGTGTGTGTGTGCGTGTGCGTATCTTCCTCAGAGACGCTCTGAATAAGATGAAGGACGTTTATGAGAAGAATCCTCAGATGGGAGACCCCAGCAGTCTGCAGCCTAAGATATCTGAGACCATCTGCAACATGGAGAAACTACGCTCTGAGATACACAAGAACGAGGTGAGAGAGAGAGAGAGAGAGAGAGAGAGAGAGAGAGAGAGACCGACCATCTGGAGAAACTACACTCTGAGATACACAAGAACGAGGTGAGGGAGGGAGGGAGAGGGAGAGAGAGAGAGAGAGAGAGAGAGAGAGAGAGAGACCGACCATCTGGAGAAACTACACTCTGAGATACACAAGAATGAGGTAGGAGAGAGAGAGAGAGCATAGGGATGGATGAAAATAATTGGTTTGTAGTGTAGTTAACTACTGCTAAATGTAGTTAAACCACCTAACTACTGCTAAATGTAGTTAAACCACCTAACTACTGCTAAATGTAGTCAAACCACCTAACTACTGCTAAATGTACAGTAGTCAAACCACCCAACTACTGCTAAATGTAGTCAAACCACCCAACTACTGCTAAATGTAGTTAAACCACCCTGCCACCCAACTACTGCTAAATGTAGTCAAACCACCTAACTACTGCTAAATGTAGTCAAACCACCCAACTACTGCTAAATGTAGTTAAACCACCTAACTACTGCTAAATGTAGTCAAACCACCCAACTACTGCTAAATGTAGTTACATCACCTAACTACTGCTAAATGTAGTCAAACCACCCAACTACTGCTAAATGTAGTTAAATCACCTAACTACTGCTAAATGTAGTTAAACCACCCAACTACTGCTAAATGTAGTTAAATCACTCAACTACTGCTAAATGTAGTTAAATCATTAAACCACCCAACTACTGCTAAATGTAGTTAAACCACCCAACTACTGCTAAATGTATTTAAACCACCCAACTACCCAACTACTGCTAAATGTAGTTAAATCACCTAACTACTGCTAAATGTAGTTAAACCACCTAACTACTGCTAAATGTAGTTACACATTTAAGAGAATCTCCCGATTCAGATACAATTTAAAACGGTTCCAAATATATTTAATGTTTCTCTGCATATTTTCACACCGCCGACAAAGAACTGGCTCCATGTCCATTGTCTTTTCCTCTAAATTAATTTGGTGCCAGCTGTCATCTCTGCCCGACTCCATCATCGAAATTGGAGACCGACAAAACAGTTTTTTCACACATTGTGGGAAATAATACAGCCGGACTATCTAACAATAATGAACATATTTACAAGTTGTATTACGTTTTGTAAATAAGGAGACTGATAGACGAGATTTCAAAGCACTCAAAATTGTCAATATCTCCATGAGATATTGCATTTAATAAACACTTTCTGGGAACCTGTTTGATAGAGAATATATCGGTGTTAGAGATGATTTAAATAACTACCATCCTATCTCCAAGTTACCATGCTTAGTGAATCTTGAGTGAGTCTTGAAGTCTTTAGTGAATAATCAACTTAAGTCCTTTCTCTCAAATCACTCTGTACTAAGCCCACACCAATCTGGGTTCAGAGCCAATCATAGCACATTATCAGCCATCTCTTTAGTTACTAATGACATAATATCAGCTTTAGACCAGAATAAACACTGTCCTGCCATCTGTATTGATCTGTCAAAAGCTTTTGATATAGTCAATCACCATTTACCGTACTCTTAAAAAGATTAGCTCCTATTGGTTTGGAATGCATGTGATTGGTTCCAAGATTATCTGTCACGGAGACGCCACTTTAAATCGGGTTATGCCCAATCTATAAAGGTGTGCCACAGGGTTCAATTCTAGGTCCTGCCCTCTTCACTATTCATATTAATGATATTGTGTCTTCCCTGAATGGTTGTCAAGCCCCTCTGTTTGCAGATGATACTGTTGTGTATTGTATTGCAGACTATGTACAATTGGCCTTTGATACCTTACAACTTTCATTTATTACCCTCCAGGAAGCCCTTATTAAGCTTAAATTGGTTCTTAATGCTAGTAAAACTATATGCTGTTTTCTAGAGCCAGAAACATTGAATATGATGGTTTACACATAACTACCGTAAGTGGTTCTAGCATTGAGAGAGTCACTGAATATAAATATATTGGTGTGTGGCTCCACGAGGAATTTACATTTATTTATTTATTTATTTATTTATTTGGAAAACCTTACCTCCAAATTGTGACAGAAAATTGGCTTCCTATACAGAAACATAACCCGCCTTTGATTAGTAGGAAGAGGGTTATCGAAGCAGTTTTCTTATCAGTCCTGGACTATGGTGATGTAGTTTATAGGCAGATTCATCACTAATGATAGATGACACTCATCACTGTGTCCTTTATGAGAAGGTTGGTTGGTTCTCTGACGGAGAGGCACAACAAACACGGGTATTTGTACGGGTATTTGTACATTTTTAAGGCCCTTATTGGAAAGCTACCTCCTTATACTACATCATTATTGGAATGGAATTTTGGAACTTATGGAACGCGTTCTAGTGACTGGCTGGTCCTTAAGGTCCTCAGAGTTTGCTCTGAACAGGGTAAATCTGCATTTTGCTATGATGCCCCTCTAGCTCATGGAATGAACTCCAACAGTCCTTAAAGCTTGAGATTATCCCCTCTGTTGCAGAGTTTAACCTCTTAACAGACAAGCAGAAAAGTTCCCATTTTCTTTTACTTGAACTTGAGGACTGCATACTTTTTTTTGCAAAGCTTAGCTTTATACTTTATACTTATAGCACATGCGTGAGCGAGCCTGGTCTCTTTTGAAAGATAACATTCTGAAGGTACTAATGCAAAAAAGGAAAATCACTTTTAGTGCTAATGAAATAGAGTAACAGAGGTCTGATTTCGGGACGGTGCTTGGTAAGAGGTTAAAACCTTGATCTCCAACCTTTGTCAATCAGGTTGTACATGTTTTAATTGATTTATTATCCTTACGCTTGCCTCGTCTTGTTGTCTTATTGTTATGGTTTTATATGCTGTGTGATTTTATATGCTTTTTTTTTTTTGCTTATTTCTGTATATACATTCGACGTGACTGTAAATGAGGGAAACCTCAGTTGCCTTTCGAGTTTAAATAAAGGTTTTAATTGTTGTTAAACTTAAGTTGAAACAGTTAGAGAGATCCATGTTGCCTTGACACCACCTGCTGGTATACTGGAGGAACAGCAGCTTGGGTGTGATTGGTCTATAGATTGATTGATTGATTGATTGATTGAAAACTTTATTAACAGATTGCAGAATGGGTACAGTACAGTACAGCTCAATACATACAATTGTTAAGGGGATGCAGACCAGAGAAAGACTTTCGTCTTGTTTACATCAGGGTCCCCCATTTTCAATTCATCGCAACATATATGACATACAGATAGACAGTACTGCTACATCTATACATTTATGACATACCAGATTTGCAAATACAGTACTGTTTGTGATACGAAAAGAGTCCAGAAAAGAAGTATATACATTTGACGTAGAAACTGTACATTGGAGGAGGTTGGGTAGGTGGGGGGGGGGGGGGGGGTACTGTACATTGGAGGTGGTTGGGTGGGTGGGGGGAGGTTGGGTAGGAGTGTGTGGGGGGGGGGGGGGGGGGGGTTAAGTAGGAGGGGTTGGTGGGGGACACTGTACAACTGTACAAGCAACACTGTACATTGGAATATTGACAAGACCATACTTGGTCATTTTTACTGTACATTGGAGGGGGTTGTGTTAGGACATTTACAGGGGCCAGTTTCGAATTGCAGTCTCCCGTAGGTGTTTTTTGAGAGTGTTTTTGAAAGTGGGTAGTGATTCACATTCCTTTACAGCTTTGGGTAGTGCGTTCCACATTGATGTGGCATAATTGCGAAACGTGTTTAGTCCCTTGTTTGAGCCGAATCTAGGTTTAACATGATTTGTGGAGCTCCCTCTGGTGTTGTGATCGTGGTATTCACTGACCTTTGGGAAGTATTTTGACATGTACATGGGTACCTTGGTCGTGTAGTGTATCTTGTAGACCAGGCCCATTGCAAGTTGCTGTACTCTGTCGTCTACTCTAAGCCATCCTAGGTTGTCAAAGTGGGCAGGGGTGAGGTGGGTTCTAGAAGTAAGGTCAAGCAGTAGTCTGACCAGTTTGTTTTGAGATGTTTGTAATTTTGTTTTTAGCGCCTTTGAGGTGCTTTGGTACCATGAGGTGCAAGCATAGTCGTAGTACCCTTGAATGAGTGCTCCTGCCATAGTCTTCAGGGTATTCTTGTTTACCAGTGAGGAGATCCGGTACAAGAATCGAGTTCGTTGGTTGACTTTTTTTATTACATTGGATGCCATTTTGTCACAGGAAAGATTTGCCTCTAGGATTGAACCCAGGTAGGTAATATCTTCTTTCCTTGTGACAATATTGTCACCCACTGTAACTGAGAAGCCGTCGGTCTTGCTGAGTTTGTTATTTGAACCGAAGAGAATGGACTCTGTTTTGCCCATGTGTAATGATAGTTTGTTATCAGCGAGCCATATGCAGATTTTGCCTGTAACTTGTTCTTGTCAGAGCAGACCAGCAGGGCTGAGTCGTCCGCAAACAGGAACAAGTTGCAGTCACAAGCTGACGACATGTCATTTGCATAAATTAGGAACAGTAGTGGACCTAGTATGCTTCCTTGTGGAACACCACAGCTTACTGTGAGGGGGGGGGGATAGGGTACCATTTACCTCCACCATCTGCTCTCTCCCCTCCAGGTAGGATTGCATCCAGCTCACTGATAGACTATCAAAACCAATTGCTTTTAGCTTGTCAATCAGAATGGTGTGATTGACAGTGTCGAAGGCCTTTTGTAGGTCCAGCATGACCATGCCGCAGTATTTGCCCGCGTCCACCTCTTGTTTGATGTGGTCGTTTAAATAGAGAAGGCATGTGTCAGTGGAGTGGGATGTTCTGAAGCCAGATTGGAATTCGTAGATTAGATTTTTTCCCGCGAGATATTTTTCGACCTGTTCGTCTAAAATAGAGGCTACAGAGAGGCAGTAATTCATCTTATTTATTCATTCTCAAAGGATCATTGCGAATAAACTCTCATTTATAGAAAAAGATACAATGTATGTGAAATAAGAACAAGAAATTGTGTCAAGGTAAATTTATATTCCCTATTGTAATAGGTAAGAACTCTGACCGGGCATTCACATTCTCTGTGTCTCCCTCTCCCTCCCTCTGTCTCTGTGTCTCCCTCTCTCTGTCTCCGTGTCTCTCTCTGTCTCCGTTTCTCTCTCCCTCTCTCTGTGCCTCTCCCTCCCTCTCTCTGTCTCTGTGTCTCTCTCCCTCTCTCTGTCTTTGTGTCTCTCTCTGTCTCTGTGTCTCTCCCTTTCTCTCTCTAGTCCTGGTTGTCGGAGGTGGAGGGGAAACAGGGTCACAAAGGAGACAGAAGACACAGCGCTGACAACCACCACCCCACCCCGCAGGGCCGAGAGAGGTACACACAACCACCCCCCCACCCCGCATGGCCGAGAGAGGTACACACAACCACCCCCCCACCCCGCATGGCAGAGAGAGGAACACACAACCATCACCCCACCCCACAGGGCCGAGAGAGGAACACACACAACCACCCCCCCACCCCGCAGGGCCGAGAGAGGAACACACATGACCACCACCCCACCCCGCAGGGCCGAGAGAGGAACACACATGACCACCCCCCCACCACGCAGGGCCGAGAGAGGAACACACATGACCACCCCCCCACCCTGCATGGCAGAGAGAGGAACACACAACCACCACCCCACCCTGCAGAGCAGAGAGAGGAATACACACAACCACCACCCCACCCTGCAGAGCAGAGAGAGGAATACACACAACCACCACCCCACCCTGCAGGGCAGAGAGAGGAATACACACACCACCACCCCACCCCGCAGGGCAGAGAGAGGTACATATGTATATGGTATATACCTTTGATTTGGAAGTATTTGGAGTTTCAGGTATAATGGGTAATATTCATATAAGAGTCATTATTAATAATAGAAAAGTTTATTTCACCGTGGCCACAATGAAAGGACAGTTTACAGACAGATACATCATGTTCACACAGTAGCATCTGGCCATAAAGTGACAAAGAGCTCTGGTCAGACGTACATTAAATACACAGTTTCAAGACGTAACATTATACATCAGATATGATGATGAAAGTAAATAAAAATGGTTCCCAGTTACGGGAAGTAATAATAACCTTGCTATGGCTGGGGAGATGTTGGTACCTTGGAGTCTCTTAAAGAGACACACACACATTACATAGCTGGTCACAGTGAACCAGTCAAGCTGTCTATAATGACATGATAATATATTCCACGGCAACTCTCCTCTTTGATAATTAATCACAAATCATTATCACTTCATAATGACAACTAAAAATATTATCATTCCATATCATACCATCAACGCTATTAACCCAAAAAAATTCAAAGAAAAAGACTTTAACTTATAATTCAACATGCAGAATACGGGTAGACTACTGTCTCTAATATCAAACGGCAAAAAACATAACTTTATTGATCAGAGGAAGAAAAAAAACAATAATAACTATTACATCAACCAACCCCTAGAGGGAGACAGTCCACACATAAACGTGGTCGGGAACACAGTGTCCAGGCTTCGGGTGGTCGAGATGCAGAATATAGATTTCTCCATCACCAGGCTGAAAAGAATCACAACAAAAACCAAGGAGAGTATCTTGCAGAAACAATAACAATTCCTCCATGCAGAGGCAAAAACAAAACAACCCTGAAAACACTTTCTGTTTGGAATTGTTTGGAACGCAGCGTTCCCAAAACAAACTTCAGGGTGAGAAGAGAAAAAGATAATAAAAATCACCTACTGCACCTTTAAAAAGGTTTTGAAGGTTTGCTTAACAATTAGACCGTATATCAGGAATCACATCTCAATAGTACATGGACGTTTCCTGGTTGAACCAAATTTAGTTTGAAATGACTAATATTAATACATTTTTATGAGATAGCTGCAGGGCTGCTAAGCGTAGAGCAGATAAAAGAAAAAACAAAAACAGGAAACACTTGACTTTGAATGTATACAAGAATGAAACATAATCACTTAAACAATGAAATGCACATCTGTAGCGTGTGTTTTCAAACTTGCCTCATTTGTTGAATCTCAGGTAGGTCCTCCCCTCTCCGCCCCCAACACCCCCGGGCCGATCCAGTCCGATGGTTCCCTCGGCCGTCTCCGATGGTCTGTTCTCTCGCACTGTCCCTGGTTTGTTTCACAACTGAAACAGGCTAACTGTCTTTTAAAAGCCTGCTGGTGAATCGCAGTTAGGATTGAACTGTCTCTTAGTTCTTTATCTTCGGCCAGTGACAGGCCAGCTGTTTAGCTGGTAGTAACAGTGGAGCAAGCTGGACAGCTCTCTGCCTCCTAGTTCGAGCAGTAGGCCAGCTGTGGTCAGCTGTTGGGCAGTGTCTGATGGTCCTAGCTGTAACTCATAGCTGTGTAGGTTGTGTCCAGCTGCAGAGTAGAGCAGGCTGGTAGGCATATGCTTCTCCGGGCACAGCTTCCTCTCACTGGGGCAGTGGTCAGTAGGGCCGGCGGGCATTGGTGTGGCACAGAGATGGAGGACCCCCCCTGAGAAACTACAAAGGAGAGGGGTACATAGGTGGACGTGGGAGAGAAAGACAAAGGAGAGAGATGTGAGTGCCAGCTGGCTGTATATCCCACTATCCATTCTCTCTTTTTTATTTATTTTTAGCCACGCTTTAAAAAAATGTGCCCGTTATCATATTTCTTTCATTCAAATCACATTCATTTTACACACTAAAATGGTAGAAAGGGTCCACTCCTGGCCTGAAGTTAGGTCATCTATACCCTCAACTCAGCTCCAACGAGCAGGGCAGTTTCCTAAGTCATGACAACAAAAAACAACTGTCTTAGAGTCTCGTCGGCAAACAGGTCAAAATGATGTCTGCAGGTCACATGAAATTAGATGATCGCCGTTGCTAGCAGCTACTAAACATGTAAGTACTGAACAGATTAAATAGAGACTGAATGGCAAATGACGGTAGGTCTGAAAAACATAGGTAAATTCTCCCGACTCATAGTCTCGCATTCCCGCCTCCTTGTGAGAAAAAAAACCCTTATAGTACAGACAAACAAAAATGGAATGAACCCTTAGAGCAGTGCCTTCCTTGTCCATGAACCCCATGAGAAGTACCCTTATACCCTAGTTTTCCTTAGAAAACACTGCAGATTGACCAGGTAAAATAATTAAAGATAATCAAGCCCTGTGGAACATACTGTCTCTTTTTTCCTTTTACGGCAGGATCACCTATTCACAGCGTTCCAAAGGACCTTTTAAAACCCCCAAAAAATATATATAATTTTGAAGCCCAAAAAAACCCCACCCCTCTTCTTCGGGATGCAGACTTGAACCAACATCTTTTATTATACTCGTGGTAGGCCCCCGCACCCCGTCTGGGCACGAGTCTAATCCCTGCCTAATACATTCGGGACGTACCAAGATTGAGAAACTATAGAAAAAACCATCGCCAGTCTACCAAGCACACAGTAATATACACAAAACAAATAGCTCTGACAGGCACCATGTTCTAGTTTAGACCTCTAATTTTAAATTTAAAAACAAAAATGTTTTAAACAGAAATCAGAATGTCAACAGCTCACCGAGTGTCCCTTATCACGCGTCCAAGGTCCATGCCGGAGGCGACAGCCAAGCGGACGGCGCAGCCGGTTCTCTCCCCTCCCAGTGTACGGAGGAGGTCGAGACAGGGCAGCGCTCCCCTGGAATCCCAGGATTCACCCTTTCTGCAGAGTCCGTTTGGCGGCCGACCTCAACACCCATCGGTTTAAAAAAATAAACATCTCTCGTCGCCATCTGTTATGGGAACGCCACCTCATCTCCCTCACCCCCCCGCCCCATCCCGACTCGGCATCCGTGAAACCGCGACAGTCCAGGGGAGAGAAGGGGGGAGACGAACTAACAGAATGGCCCGCTAGTTAAAAAATCCCATAAACATCTCTTGTCGCCATCTATAATTGGAAATATTAACACTTTCAGTGCCGTCATATCTCGTTTTATCAGCCCAATGCCTGAATTCCCACGACGTTTATTAGCGTTTTATTTTTTTATTAGCGATCTGATTTCATATTTCATCAACCGAGTCTCCCGTTGGTACAGCAGCTCCTCCAGCAGCTCAGAATGGAAAAAAGCGCCCCCTATCGTCTATCCCTGTGTAACTGCAGGTCAGTCGCTTAGACTGACCTGGGATCAGTCGATATGTTGAGGCGGAGCCAGCTGGCTCCTTGAGCTGGCAAGCTGTCTGCTCAACATGGAAGTCATTGCGGGACGGGAATCAGCCTGGAATATATATTCACAGTAGCCAATACTCAATCAATAAGCGTGATCGATTTTTGGAATGGCGATCAGGAATTGGAATGATCTTTTTGGAGAACATCTGATCTGAGGTAAGGAATCTATTTTACCAGTCTTGGGATAATCAGAGTTGTATTCGCTGAGATCTCAGCGTTTGCCCTATGTGTGATGTGTCTCTGTGTGCGCGATCGCTGATGAGCTCGCGGCCCCAGCGTGCATACGTACACATATACTATCGATAATCTAGCGTTTATTTGAAAACGATTCATAAATAGGCCGAAAAATGACAACGTTTTTGTGTATTCTAGAATATTCCAGTAAACGTCTTTTATCATGGAATCTTTATATTTTCCTTGAAAACGAGGGCTTTTCAAAATGCTATAAAACGAAAATGAACCGATAAAAAAACAATCTGCTTCGACAATGTTGACTGGAAAACGAGTCATTGATAAGCGACGGGCAGATTAGACACACAGCCATAATTTAAAACATAGATTAGGCGTTTTTAACGCTAACATTGAAGTGGATGGTGGGCATTCAACCGGTAAATCAAGGTTAAACAAGGGCTACAAAATGATGAGCCGTTTTATATAAATCATTCTGAGTCATTAATAATAGAAACGTTTTTTTCACCGTGGCCACAATGAAAGGACAGTTTACAGACAGATACATCATGTTCACACAGTAGTATCTGGCCATAAAGTGACAAAGAGCTCTGGTCAGACGTACATTAAATACACAGTTTCAAGACGTAACATTATACATCAGATATGATGATGAAAGTAAATTAAAAAAAATACCAGTTACGGGAAGTAATAATAACCTTGCTATGGCTGGGGAGATATTGGTACCTAGGAGTCTCTTAAAGAGACACACACATTACATAGCTGGTCACAGTGAACCAGTCAAGCTGTCTATAATGACATGATAATATATTCCACGACACAGTTGAGCAACCCGAACGATTTGGGCATAATGCATATAACGTGTCATATCTCGCAATCTATGAAAAAAGACTGGATTATTTTGGAAAGGGACGATGTTTGGAATAGCGCACAAACTACATTATGTAGAAATGAACTGGTTAGTCAGTGTTGGACTATGAACAATGCCTGTCAAATGAGCCATACTATTGTCTCCATAGCTATAATACAGAACACACGATGGGTCCGCAAACATCGCTAAAATGGTCAATAACGCTGGCGCCATTGAGTAGAGATGGGAAAACAGCGTGGTGGTCAATGATTTAATGTGAAAGGGTGTGCTTGTACATTTGAACAGTTCCATGATACGTGGCTGCGTTGTGCTTAGAACGAGGCGCAGATCCGCTTCTACTCTGAGGCGAGATCTGTATTTATTTTATTAATGTTAACGAAAATCCGGCCTCACAGAGGTATGTTGATGTGAAGGGGACAAGCTTTCTCGGTGCAGCATCACACAACACCGGGTACTCGTTCTGGGCTGATATTCAGAACTTTGCGAGGGCCTGTCCAGTGAACTTGACTTTCTCGTCACATGAAAGATCAAGAATGGGGTTGTGCTATAAAAAAGTTTGAGAACCCCCGGGTTAGAAAATACATTTGCTGGATTTAACGTGACTTAATTTGAATACATCTGTTCCCATCTTGTATTGTATAAAAAATCCCCCCCCCCCCCCCGCCCCCAAATAAAAACACATACACACACACTCAAGAAATCAGTTGATCATACTGTATTTTCCTTGGTCTCTCTCTCTCTCTCTCTCTCTCTCTCTCTCTCTCTCTCTCTCTCTCTCTCTCTCTCTCTCTCTCTCTCTCTCTCTCTCTCTCTCTCTCTCTCTCTCTCTCTCTCTCTCTCTCTCTCTCTCTCTCTCTCTCTCTCTCCCTCTCTCTCTCTCTCTCTTCTCTCTCTTCTCCAGTCCTGAAGGTAGTTATACAGACGACACCAACCAGGAGCATCAGGCTCCACCCCCCTCCCACACCAGCCCCCCCCAGGCCGCCCCCCCGCATCCTAACCCCCACGAGTTTGATGACGAGTTTGATGATGATGACCCTCTGCCTGTCATTGGTCACTGCAAGGCCCTCTACTCGTTTGACGGTGAGCTGTCGCACACAGACACACATAGATCCAGACACAGACACACACACACACACACACACACACACACACACACACACACACACACACACACACACACACACACACAGACACAGATACTCACACAGACACACATAGATGTACACACAGACACACATAGATGTAAACACAGACACACACACAGACACACACACAGACACACTCGGATACACACACACAGACACACACACACACACACACCTCAGGAGGTAGAGCGGTTCTAACCTGAAGGTTCCTGGATCGATTCCGGCTCCTCCCGGCACCGCGTGGAAGGGTCCTTGAGCAAGACACTTAACGTCACGGTGACCAAATGCGTCCACATTTTTATAGGATTCTATCACATTTTCATAACGATAGCGAATATAACTTACCCTGCGCCGTTTTCATTGAGGTTTCTTACAAACTAACGATGTTTTATTTGTCCTTTATATGTGGATAACATTCAAATCTTAAATTGTACCATTATGTTCCCGTTTAGACAACAAACATAATGCTAATGATGCACTTTTGTTAAGATTGTTGGGTGACCATTCTCGATCACTGTACTCGGGTCCCGTTAATAGTTTACCGCTGTTCAGATCGCGTCAAAGAATAGACGTGTCCCAGTGACCTGTGACCTGTGCTAAAGGTCTTGGGAATTGTATTCATGTTGTAGTTTTCAACATATTTTCACCTTTTTAATTTTAAACCAATGCTGCCATCTACTGACAACAGAAAGTGTTGTGTATCGTCCACTTGAGAGGCTACCCCCGCACTTCCGTAAACACCGTCGCCCAAAACACATTCTAGAGATTCCCACTTTTTACTGGGAATGGGGCGTGACCGAATTTGGTCCCAGACAATAAGAGTGACTGAGATTGGTCTACGTTCCGTTAACCCCTAACTGCTCCCGATGAGCAATTTGGCACCTGACATGGTCGCCTCCGCCGTCGGCGTGTGAATGTGAGTGAATGGGTCAAATGTGAGGCATGAGTTGTAAAATCTGTTATATGAATTAAGTTCAGTCCATGTCCAGCTGTTAGAGCCACTAGACACACTAACCTAACCCTGACCCACTGCTCTCATGTCTAACCCTGACCCACTGCTCTCATGTCTAACCCTGACCCACTGCTCTCATGTCTAACCCTGACCCACTGCTCTCATGTCTAACCCTGACCCACTGCTCTCATGTCTAACCCTGACCCACTGCTCTCATGTCTAACCCTGACCCACTGCTCTCATGTCTAACCCTGACCCACTGCTCTCATGTCTAACCCTGACCCACTGCTCTCATGTCTAACCCTGACCCACTGCTCTCATGTCTAACCCTGACCCACTGCTCTCATGTCTAACCCTGACCCACTGCTCTCATCATGTCAGAGTAACGTACCTAACCCTGAGGAATACGTGTCAGGAGACACATAACAAGGTCATTCCATCTGGCCACAGGCATGTACTGGTCTGTGGACCAAGCGCTCCTCATGTACAGGACCTGCTATAGCTGACCTTTCTGTGGTTTGTTTGATCTCCAGGTCAGAACGAGGGCACGTTGGTGATGAGCGAGGATGAGGTGAGGGGGCATCAAATGGTGCCTTTTAATGTCCTTGTTGGCTTGGTGTGTTTTTAATGTCCTTGTTGGCTTGGTGTGTTTTTAATGTCCTTGTTGGCTTGGTGTGTTTTGAATGTCCTTGTTGGCTTGGTGTGTTTTTAATGTCCTTAATGGCTTGGTGTGTTTTTAATGTCCTTGTTGGCTTGGTGTGTTTTTAATGTCCTTGTTGGCTTGGTGTGTTTTTAATGTCCTTGTTGGCTTGGTGTGTTTTTAATGTCCTTAATGGCTTGGTGTGTTTTTAATGTCCTTGTTGGCTTGGTGTGTTTTGAATGTGTGTTTTGAATGTCCTTAATGGCTTGGTGTGTTTTTAATGTCCTTGTTGGCTTGGTGTGTTTTGAATGTCCTTGTTGGCTTGGTGTGTTTTTAATGTCCTTGTTGACTTTGTGTGTTTTAACGCTGATTCCAGGTCCTGTACATCATAGAAGAGGACAGGGGGGACGGGTGGACTCGAGCCAGGAAGCAGGGCGGGGAGGAAGGTTACCTTCCCACATCCTACCTGGAGATCACCATGGAGAAGAACAGCAAAGGTGCTGTCACTTACATCTGAACGGTCTCTCCATCCACTGCATCCTCTCATCCACCCCTCCATCCCTCTCCTCTCCTCTCCTGCAAACAACACTCTCTGGAGCAGAATAACTCACTCTGTTGACGTCTGCATTTGAATGAACGCCGACTGCACTGCATGGATATTCCTACCAGCCACCTCCCTCTCCTCCTCTCTCTCTCTCCTTCCTTCACTCTAGCCTTCGGTCCAACCTCCTCTCCTCCTCTCCCCATCTCCTCCTCTCCCAATAAGAGTGGAGGCTGCATGGACATTCCTCCATCTACCCCTCTCTGTCTCTCTCTCTCTCTTTCTCATTCTCTGTCTGTCTCTCTTTATCTCTCTCTGTCTCTCTCTCTCTGTCACTCTCTCGGTCTGTCTCTCTCTATCTGTCTCTATCTCCCTCTCTCTCTCTGTCTTTCTCTCTGTGTATTTCTGTCTGTCTGTCTCTCTGTCTGTGTCTGTGTCTCTCTCTGTCTCTGTCTTTCTGTGTGTGTCTCTCTCTCTCCCTCTCTCTCTCTCTCTCTCTCTCTCTCTCTCTCTCTCTCTCTCTCTCTCTCTCTCTCTCTCTCTCTCTCTCTCTCTCTCTCTCTCTCTCTCTCTCTCTCTCTCTCTCTCTCTCTCTCTCTCTCTCTCTCTCTCTCTCTCTCTCTCTTCATAGTGTTTCTACATCCTGACTGGTTGGTTGTTGAGGACAAATTAAGTTGGTTCAATGACTTTGACGCTATAATTTTGTATGTGTTTGTGTGTGTGTCCACTGCTCTTCTGAGCTGCATATCAAGGCTTTAAACCTTTAAACCACTACTTAAAGATCAAAGGCATTTAGATGATTTTATTTAAATGTTTAAATGATGATTTGTTTATTGTTTTTATGTTTAAATTGTTTTGTGGTTTTAATCATTTTGTTTTTAGATGGAGATGCTTAAGCCTATCCCTGCTTTTTAAGTTCTTTGGATCAAAGTGATGAAATTTGGAATGTAGGAATGTTGATTTACCTGACCGTGTGTGTGTGTGTGTGTGTGTGTGTGTGTGTGTGTGTGTGTGTGTGTGTCTGTGTGCGTATGTGTGTGTGTGTGTGCATACGTGTGTGTGCGTGCTGTCTGTCATGTAATTTAAAATGGAAAACCTCTTCAAGATTTGGACATTATTTGATCCCAATAGATGTTATGCACAAAGCATCTGGTATGTTAACATTAACGCTGCTAGTACTATGGATAGACACATGTTCTCTCCTAACGTTCTGATCTAGAACCTCATGAGAACAGAGGTTCTAATCTAGAACCTCATTAGAAAAGATTATCTCCTAGCGTTCTGATCTAGAACCTCATGAGAACAGATGCTCTAATCTAGAACCTCATTAGAAAATATTATCTCCTAGCGTTCTGATCTAGAACCTCATAAGAACAGATGTTCTGATCTAGATCCTCATGAGAACAAGAGGTTCTCTCACAGCAGCACCCTGACCCATAAAAATAGACGTTCTCTAAGTCGGCTTGATGTAGAACCTCGTAGGAATGCCAACTCCGGGCTCTCGGTTAGATCAAGGAATGTCCAAAGAATCTTGAAGTGTTTTTTTCCCCTAAACATGGGTTTTTATATTGTTGCATCATATGGTATCATGTCATATCTTCTGTCATACGGTCATGGTGGAATATTGCCACACTATAGTGTGCTCAGTTTGTTCTGTTCCACTCAGAGCCATGATAGACAGTCTAGGCAACGTTTAGTTCTGGCTGTTTCAGCCCAGTCCAGCCTGCAGCAGAATCACATACATGTTATGTTCCAACTCCAGTGAATGTGTCTCTACGGTACAGTGTATACCAGGAGTTAGTCCTGAATGTTTTAGGAGTTAGTCCTTAACTCTTTGAGTGCCACGCCCTTTCCCCATTTGTACTGCCTGGCGCCAGCTATTTTTTTTTTTTTTTTTTACCATTTTCACGATATTTCACAACCTTTCCGGAGCTATTGTATATTATAGCTATGGAGACAATAGTATGGCTCATTTGACAGACACTATTTATAGTCCAACATGTAGAAATATTTTTGTTTCTACATACCTTTGTTCAATCTGCTCGGGCCAGACTATAGACGGAGCCGAATAGGTTTCCTCATCGGTCGGTTTGATTATAGTCCAGCATAGTCCAAAGTCTGGTGGAAACGCACCTTATCGTCCATAATCATCATCCATATAATCCATTTAGTCTTTTTCATAATATCCAATAGTTCGCTCTAGGCGATCGCGATTGCCGAATGTGTCCTGCTCAGTGCTGCTCGCAAAGAGTCCCCAGTTGTTTGGGGGCTGTGGGGCTGGCACTAATGGCCCATGCATGTTCATAAGGTAGGCAATACTGCCATCTGGTGAGATTCGATTGTCATTGCAATTCCAACGTAGGTAGCTGTGCCAGGGTAACTCAGAGGGCTCCGGCCGAGTGTGTATAACAGGGATCAAAGGAAAAAGATCAAAGAATCTAAAAAACAAGATATTACGTTTTTGGCACTCAGCGGTTGTCTGCGAAACACGAGATATTACGTTTTTGGCCGTCAATGAGTTAATGTATACCAGGAATTAGTCCTGAATGTTATAGGAGTTAGTCCTCAATGTCTATATGAGACTTGAGGCTGGAACCACATAGGATATTCTGCTAATGACTCACGAGAGCAACGCTGTCCTCTCATATCAAGGTCAATATGGGAATGTGAGGCTCAGCCAATCACAGCTCTGCGTCTCCCGACATGCAGGTAGATGATAGAGACCACGCCACGACCAGCAACACATTTGACTTTATTCCTGAATGTATACAAGAGTTAGTCCTGAATGTTATAGGAGTTAGTCCTGAATGTGTGTGTGTGACTAGTCTTGGTGACTGTGTATCTATGGCTCTGGGTTCTGGATGCTGCTGTATCAGGGTTGAGGTCTGTTCTCTTTCAATGGTTTCTCCCATGTAGAGTGAATGCTCTATCTGAGTCTTTAACACGTAGAGTGAATGCTCTATCTGAGTTCTTAACACGTAGAGTGAATGCTCTATCTGAGTCTTCAACACGTAGAGTGAATGCTCTATCTGAGTCTTCAACACGTAGAGTGAATGCTCTATCTGAGTCTTCAACACGTAGAGTGAATGCTCTATCGGAGTCATCAACACATAGAGTGAATGCTCTATCCGAGTCTTCAACACATAGAGTGAATGCTCTATCTGAGTCTTTAACACGTAGAGTGAATGCTCTATCTGAGTTCTTAACACGTAGAGTGAATGCTCTATCTGAGTCTTTAACACGTAGAGTGAATGCTCTATCTGAGTTCTTAACACGTAGAGTGAATGCTCTATCTGAGTCTTTAACACGTAGAGTGAATGCTCTATCTGAGTCTTCAACACGTAGAGTGAATGCTCTATCTGAATATTCAACACATAGAGTGAATGCTCTATCTCTAACAAATCTTTAACCTGTTGAGTTGTCAACAACCAGTTATTGACATTTGGATTGAATTGAAGGCAGACTGACCCCAGCCCTGCTTGGTAGAGTCATATTTCATTCATGGTGTATTAATAACTACATGAGACCTACAGCAGTACATGCAGTCATAATGTTCTATTCTGTGGTATCCAGTAAATATACTGTCACTGTGAAACTGTGGTTTGTCCTGTGCTTCTGTGTCATCACATCCCTGACCGCTGTCATTACCTCTGTGTGTGTGTGTGTGTGTGTGTGTGTGTGTGTGTGTGTGTGTGTGTGTGTGTGTGTGTGTGTGTGTGTGTGTGTGTGTGTGTGTGTGTGTGTGTGTGTGTGTGTGTGTGTGTGTGTGTGTGTGTGTGTGTGTGTGTGTGTGTGTGTGTGTGTGTGTGTGTGTGTGTGTGTGTGTGTGTGCGTTCGTTCGTTCGTTCCACAGGGGGGTCAGTCGGCCAGTCATACGCTGCCCTGCTGTGAAGGGTTAACAGGCTTTAAAGGGGAACAACGTCCTTTTATTTTTTTTAAGTTAATATAGGTATTTGAGTCCCCTAAACAAGTTAATATAGGTCTTTGAGGTCCTCTAAACAAGTTAATATAGATATTTGAGGTCTCTAAACAAGTTAATAAAACTTAACATAACAAATGTTAACAAATACATAAAAAAGTACATTCAAGACAGGTCTAGTCCTTGGTTCACCACTGAACTATCATGTTAATTAACATTAAAGACAGGTCTAGTCCTTGGTTCACCACTGAACTATCATGCTAATTAACATTACTTTTACATGCATGTAAATTCTGGTCAGTGCATAATATCTGAAATTGTGAGCATTGGATTTAATTCCTACCCCTAACTGCTCCTGATGAGCAGGTTGGCACCTTGCATGGCCGCCTCCGCCGTCGGTGTGTGAATGTGTGAGTGAATGGGTAAAATTTGAGGAACAAATTGTAAAGCGCTTTGGATAAAAGCTGTTATATAAAATGCACCATTTAGCATGTTCTAGTGATATCTTAGTAACTATCTTCCATCTCTAAATCGTCCTGTATATGTCTAAATGACTAAATGTAAACAATCAACTCAAGACTGGATTGATGATTAATTCACTTTTAAAGTCCAAGTTGATAATCTGGTTAAAAAGCTGAGAACTGAACCTGTCTTTCTTTATAGAAATAAAACCTGCTTCGTGTTTAGCAGAAGAATTATTGTTGAAACTATATTACTCTGTCTTGGTTTCCAGTGATGTAATACATGCTGCTGTTACCCTAGATGTTATATAATATATATCACTCTGCTCTTAGACGTATTACTGGTGATACTTACAGTATATATCACTCTGCTCTTAGACGTATTACTGGTGATACCTACTGTATATATCACTCTGCTCTTTGATGTATTACTGGTGATAATAATAATAATAACTTTATTTGTATAGCACCTTTCATACAAGAATTGCAGCTCAAAGTGCTTCACAGCAGCATAAAATGTGCACAAAAATCAAGATCAGATCAAGAGCAATGCATAAAGTGCAGACATAAAATACGTATAAAACAAGCATAAAATAGATAGCAGCAAAATAGATAAGGCATAGAACATTAAATCACATCGTTTTTCATATTAGGATCTAACATATTAATAGGCCTCTTTGTTTATGGTTTGATGCTATGGCTATTTTAAAATAGTGCAGTGCAATAAAAGTAGTTACAGTGGAATACCTACAGTACCATCATTGTACTCTATGAAATAGTTTTCTTTCAAAAATGCTCCTAAACAAATTAACAATTTACATGTCTTCACTATTAGACCTCAATGTAGGAGTTTATCAAACCTGCGCTCGGGACATGTTCTTCAGGTCAATTCAGAACTCGGAAAGACTGCGTTTAGATTTTGTGCTTCAGACTCATGGAATAACTTACAATGCACTTTAAATATAGATTGTATTTTTTACATTTTAGAAATATGCTTATAAATAATTTTTTTCCCTTTTTTAATCAATGTTGATATTTGTGTCTTATTGCCTGACATATCTCTGCAGCGTTATTTTTTTCCGTAGCCGCATTTTGCGGAGACGCTCTCTGATTGGCCACTTCATGTGACATGTGCACCCAATCGTGTGACGCCTGTTTCTACACCGGTTAAGCTTAGGCACTCTTTCGAAGTTGGTTAAGGTTAGAGTTTGTCTTAGAGCAGGGCGATAGAACACCAGCCCTGATTCCAAACTCTAACCTTAACCAACTTCGAAAGAGTCGCCTAAGCTTAACCAGTGATAAACTAGGCGTTAGGTAGTTTGCAGGCTGTTAGACCCGGAAATGGGCAAAAACACAGCTCGTCACACGATTGGGCGCACATGTCAGTGGCCAATCAGAGAGCGTCAGTCAGTGGCCAATTAGAGAGCGTCTCCGCAAAATGCGGCTACGGAAAAAAATAACGCATCTCTGCATCATTGAAAATGAGGGTCACTTCCTGGAGCATGTCTCAGCCAATCACAATGCCAGGTGGTGTCATGTGATTAATGTGTTGGTAACTGATGTATTCTTTTGGCTGCAGGTTCCTGAGGGCTGCAGAGTGGCTGGGGGCGATTTCATTGGCTGGTGAAGGGCTCACACTGATCACTGATTGGTGGTGATGGAGATAAGGGAGAGGCCAATGGTGAGAGAGAGAGAGAGAGAAGTGGGGGAGGGGCTGAGAGGATAGGGCTTGAAGGGAGGTTGCATGTCCGCATGCATGTGCATCCATGATACATCCATGACCAGCAAAGACCCATTAGACCACAAAAGGGAGAGAGGTGCGTTCTGGGTAGTGTAGGCAGGAGAATCAGAAGGCCTCGTTGCTGAAACTTGGAGAACTACAGAACAAACCAGCTTAATCTAGCAGCATGACCAATCAATCACACAAACTCCATCCTTCCTGTTAGAATACCTTGCTCTGCTCATCACCTGTTAGAACACCTGGCTCTGCTGTAGTTCATCACATGCCAGCAGCCAATATACTTCTAATTCTAAACACAACAGAGTGGAGCCAACTAACATCTCATTCTGTGTTCAGGATCAGACTTGTCTGTAGGTTACCCACTTAACACCTTCCAGTCTGAGGGCAGCCATTCTGGCTTTGTTATTCAATGTGCCAATGAGAGAGAGATATTATTATTAATAGTCGAGATACACTTAAAATTTTGACGGAGAGATACAATTTAGCACAAACAGTTCTAAAGATATGAATGTTTCTCGGCATATTTTCACACCGCCAACAAAGTAGCACACTGGGTCCGTTGTCTCGGCCTCACCGTCTCTGACACCTGAGACCTCGGTACTGAAGCCACTCCCCTGCGACACAACTGTAGTTCTTTCTACTGTGTCGGAATAAATACTGTCGAACAATCTAACAATAATTAACACATTTACAAGTCGTATTAAGTTTTGCAAATAAGGTAACATTTGTGCTAGGCTAGCTTGCAGCCGGAGAGCTTTCTACTGAACACACAGAGAGGACACTAGTATCTGTCTACTTGTCTGACTCTGGAGAAGACAGTAAGAACATCTCCCATAATGTTGGCGTGTTCCTTTAAGAATAGAGAGCCTGGAGGGTCACTGCAGGTCAAAGGTCGTGTCAGAATGAGAATGTGATGTGTTTGTCTCAGACAGTGGAGCCGACACTAACAACTCCGCTCAAACCCTCCTCCTCATCCTCATCATCATCGTTATCTCTGTGTGTGTGCCGTCCGCCTGCCTGCGCCACTCTGCTGCTCATAGCCGTAGCGTGTCACTTCCTGCCTGCTGTAGCGTGTCACTTCCTGCCTGCCGCCTGTGTGTGTTGTGTCAGTAATGTGTGCGTCTCGTTCTCTAATGAATGCTCAGCATGTGTGTTTGTTATCAGCTCACTGCTAACATCTGTACTGTAGAGAACAGACTAGATGAACAGAGACAGAACATCTCCTCCCCTCCTCTCCTCTGATCCCCTCTCCTCTCCTCCCCTCTCCTCTGATCCCCTCTCCTCCCCTCTCCTCTCCTCCCCTCTCCTCTCCTCTCTGATCCCCTCTCCTCTGATCCCCTCTCCTCCCCTCTCCTCTCCTCTCTGATCCCCTCTCCTCTGATCCCCTCTCCTCTCCTCTCCTCTCCTCCCCTCTCCTCTCCTCTCCTCTCTGATCCCCTCTCCTCTCTGATCCCCTCTCCTCTGCTCTCCTCTTATCCCCTCTCCTCTGCTCTGCTCTCTGATCCCCTCTCCTCTGCTATCCTCTCCTCGCTTCTCCTCTCCTCCGCTCTTCCCTCCTCTCCTCCCCTCTTCCCTCCTCTCCTCCCCTCTTCCCTCCTCTCCTCTCTTCCCTCCTCTCCTCTCCCCTCCTCTTCCCTCCTCTCTTCTCCTCTCCTCTTCCCTCCTCTCCTCTCCACCAGTCAGTGTGTTGGTTGTAATACCACCAGTAGACCACAAGGTGTCTCCTCCACACTGAGGCACAGGACCTGGAGCTTTCATCAGGAAACTAAACAAATAAATAAACAAACGGACAAACAGGACAACATCAGCACCATGAAGCAGGACAGAGGACAGCCAGCAGGACGTCTCATCACTGGACTGGTTCCCAGTTTAACCAGTCTACCCTGTATACCACAACCATATCCCCCCACACACACACACACACACAAGTTTGACTCCATGTTTTACTCACACACTATGTCTCCCAGCAGCCACTGCTTCCTGTTCTGCTCAAACCCGCCTCCCTGATGACAACATTCCTCTGTTAAATGAGTTGTATTTGTGAATGTGAGGACAAACACACACACACACACATACATACATGTAAAGATATGTATAATTATGCATATGAATGGGAGAGTCTACATGTATGCGTGTGTAGTTTTAGTTTTTTTTAATCATTGAATGACTTGTATGTTAACTTTTATGTCATACTGAATGTGTTACCATGGTGACTGAATGTGTTTCCATGGTGACTGAATGTGTGTCCATGGTGATTGTTTTATGGTTTTGATTGACAGGCAGCAGATCCTATGCTGTTGCTTTTTAGTAGCCGTTCCAGGTTAATTCGTCTCGAGAGGCAAAATGGCACAAGTGGAAGAAAGCAACCAGTTGTAACCATGGTTACTGTTGTTAGGGACAACTAGGATTAAATGAAAGCAACCAGTTGCAACCATGGTTACCGTTGTTAGGGACAACTAGGTTTAAATGAAAGCAACCAGTTGTAACCATGGTTACCGTTGCTAGGGACAACAAGGTTTAAATGAAAGCCAGTTTTAACCATGGTTACCGTTGTTAGGGACAACAAGGTTTAAATGAAACCCACCAGTTGTAACCATGGTTACCGTCGTTAGGGACAACAATGTTTAAAAGAAAGCAACCAGTTGTAACCATGGTTACCATCGTTAGGGACAAGGTTTAAATTAAAGCAACCAGTTGTAACCATGGTTACTAGAAGTGTAACAGTACGTGTATTCGTCCCGCGACTTCATGGTACAGACGTCACATTTAGATGATGAATAAAACGTTGAAGCTTGTAAAGGCATGATGACAAGCCGACGTAACAAATTAACTGCACACTCTAGTCTGCACTGGGCTGTTTCTCCCCCCCTCCTCCCCCTCCTCCCCCTTACTACAGGTGTCCCTGAAACAAAACCATTAATGAATGATATGTTTGTAACACAGCAGGCTCATTATAATAGGCTGAACATTTTCATAGTTTTCTTGTTCGCCTAATAATGTTAACCAATGAAAAGACACACACACACACACACCAACGTTCTTCCGCGTTACTTTCCCCTCCCAGCTGACCCAAAAAAAACGCAAACGTACTTTTGCTGATCTGGTCCTCTGAGCTCCTCTCCAGTCGAGCTGCAGTGTTTAAATCCAAACTATTGATAAATCCTCTGCCATTGTTGCGTAACATGGCATCTCTTCTCTAGAGTCTTCTTTCTCTGCTTCACATGAAGTTAAATCTACTCTAGAAGTGAAACTGAAACTATACACCGGTGGGGGCACTAGGCAATTAATTTACTCAAGTGGATTCCTGAACACTTATCACTGACTACCGCGGCAAGCCTAGGTGGAACTAAGTATAACTTGATACAAAATAATTATATTTAATAATTATTATTATAATAATTATTATAAATATATAATAATCTTTATACACATTTCTTTACTGTTGTACCGAACTCGTACCGAACCGTGACCCCAAAACCGAGGTATGTACCAAACCGTGGCTTCTGTGTAACGTTACACCCCTAATGGTTACTGTTGTTAGGGGCAACAAGGTTTAAAAGAAAGTAACCAGTTGTAACCATGGTTACCGTCATTGGGGACAACAAGGTTTAAATGAAAGCAACCAGTTTAACCTTGGTTACCGTCGTTAGGGACTAGGTTTAAATGAAAGCAACTAGTTGTAACCTTGGTTACCGTCGTTAGGAACAAGGTTTAAATGAAAGCCATGCACTTTGCCCTCTGCTATGCTATGTCTTCCTAACATGGAGGAAGAACAATAACTTTGTCTTTTGTACTGAGTCCTTTTCTAACATAATGCAACAATGTTGCTTTTGCATGACTCCTGTGTTCAGCGTCAACTTGTCTCAATGTTGTTGTTTTATTTTGTTTTTAACTTGGGACCAGTATTAGTGCGGTTGGTGTGTTACACATGAAACGTATTTATGCAACTTGGTTACAAGTGACTTGACGTAACACCAAAGGTTCCTAATAAAATGATGTCATTGTCCTTCAGTAGGTGCATACGTTACGTTCAACACCAGCCCCCTGTTCACCTTGTCGTCTCTGTGTTTCTGATCTGATGAACCAACCTGTTCAGAATAACTGCAGACATGTTGCTTTCACTCATAGAGGTACATAGAGTGATGTCATAGAGATATATAGAGTGATGTCATAGAGGTTCATAGTGACATGTTAGATTATCGTGTTTTCAGCCTTCATCTGGTCTTCCGTGAAGTATCTGCATTGTGTTTATTTAGTATTGTTGAGGCACTCGTTCGGTGGAATCAGGGTTCGAAATTAACGGGGGCTTGGGGCATAATGCCCTTGAAAATGGATAAAATGCCCTCGAAAATCAGTTAAGGGGGGCACTTAATGCCCCCGACAGTTTACTAATTATATATATATATTTATCCGGTAATGGAGCGTCTGTGTATCGTATACGGTTCAGATGACGCGCAAATAAAAAAAATCATTTGGCGGAGCCGGTGTTCTGCACTGGCTGCAGCAGCAGCAGCAGCCAGGTGCTAGTCAGTTTGTGTAAAAATGGCACGCACAATATAAATCAATCTTCATTACGACTTTAAAAACATAGCCATTAACATTACATAGGCCTACACACATCTTGCCATAGCGTTAGCAGTTTGTACAATGTTTGTAGCTGTTAGCTAGCTAGCCCTTCACAACAACAGCTAACACCGTAGCTACTAGCTACTGTAGCAGAGGAGGAAATGGGAGTCTGAGAGGCGGGGTGTTTAAAGACAATGATAGGCGTTTATTCAACATCCAAGAAGGCTAACATACAACTGTGTTTTACTAACTCCAACCGGGACTATTGCCGCTTTCGCGCTGCTTGTTGACGTTATGAACTGCTCCTAACGTGACCGGAGCTGAAGGTGGCGGTGCCACACGCTAAAATGTCCGTGGGGACCCGGCGCCAACCCATAGATAGTTCCAACTCACCGAATTACGTAATCCACCACAGTTGCACTCAATATTTAAATAATGTTAGTCTAAATATATGTAGACAGAAACACAATAATTTCAAGCAGAAAACGAATCTTTCCATTAAGAACTGACAAGCAGGGAATTTAAACATGGTTGACATTGTTTTTGTGTGTTTATATTAATTAAAGAAAGGAAAGTCTAGTGCTGGCTGAGCATATTGTTTGTTTGCACTAAATTAATACTTTGACAAATGTAGCCTATATTTTTCAGTCAGTTCGGTCTTTGTGTGCCAAACATTATTTAAGGCTGTAAACACTGTAAACCTTTTATTTTATTTTTAATAAATGAGAAACATGTTTAGATTTTAGTGTTATAGAAAAAGAAAGCAATACGCTTGGACCAGCACTCACAGATTTTGGTATATTTAATGGCAGCCTGAAACAAACATGTTTGTTTCAGGCTGCCATTAAATATACCAAAATCTGTGAGTGCTGGTCCAAGCGTATTGCTTTCTTTTTCTATTATACTCGACGGGATTTTAGCACCCAGTGTTATAATTTGTGAGCGCAGTCTATCTTGACTTTTAGATTTGAGTGTTACATTTTTTTTAATAAAAATTAACGTATATCGAACTGAAAACCGTGACCCCAAATTCGTGATATGAACCAAACCGTCCATTTTGTGAACCGTCCCACCCCTACCGTTTATCATAAAAATTCAGTGCCCCCGAAATACAAAAAAAAGCCCCCGAAAATCAATTAAGGGGGGCAAAAAAAGCCCTTGAAAAAAAATGTTAATTTCTAACCCTGGGTGGAATTGTGTCCACCCACGGACTCGCATAGGTAGGTACATGATTCATAACACAAAGTACATCAACACACATTGCAGTCACATCTGTATACATCAGTCAGAAGTTAAAGTATAAAGAATAATATAAAATATATTTAGAAAATTTAAATGACAAATAAGTTGGTGTTTGAGGGAATCACTCACAAGTAGACATAGTAGGCTATGGCCGGTGTGTGCAGTTGTCGGATGCAGATTTTATTATCAGCTAATCAGGGCGTACAGTAGTCTCGATGGATCCTTAATCTAATTTTAGGGCTACATTGATAATCTCAGTCTTACATGGACATGAGCATTTGACTGTAAAGGTATCAATTAGTGGGAAGGGTTGTAGGGTTTCAAAGTAAGTAATAAATGGTTTACAGTATTGGATAAATGTTTTTGTAGATCCTCATAAGCGTGAACTTAATCTTTTCCAACTTTAAAAAGAGCATAATATCTGTAAGCCACATACAGTAGCTATTTTAGGAGGGGCAGGAGATTTCCATCCCAGCTAAATCCTACATCTTGCTAGCAGTGTGGTAAATGCTATTGTAACAGAACTAGGAGTGTTTAACTGTCCAATATTTAGTGGAACTCTAAAAATAGCTGTCTGGGGGGAGGGCTCAAGCCGGATTGAGAGGACCTCAGATAGTATCTTAAAAATAGCAGTCCAAAAAATATGCAGTTTAGGACACGACCAGAACATATGTGCGAGACTGGCTGGAGAAAGCGCATCGGTCACATGTATCTTCCACATCAGGATATATCTCCGCCAGTTTGGATTTGCAGTGGTGGAGTCTATGGAAGACTTTGAATTGGATGAGGCCTAATCTAGCGCAGGTGGTTGAGGTGTTAATCTATTTTCTTAGACTTTTGTTTTTCCTCCTTCATTTCATTCTGTATTAGACCTTTGTTTATGTAAATAAACTATCCTTTTTTATATAAACAGTCCGAGTCATTGTACTATTGTTCCAAATGCACCGGGAGAGAGATAGGGGTGTTTTAGCCAGTAATCCGTGCGAGTACGGAATTACACCACAAACGATTGCCTCAATGAAAAATAACACAACGCAGAGGATTGAGAGATGGCACGGACAGAGGCTGATAGCGATTAAAGACCAGGCTGAAACGCAATTTCTTATGCGCTGTACCTCTGCTCATCTGGACTGTGGTTTGTTGCACCGTCCTGTACAGTACAGGACCAGTACAAAACAGTGCAGGGAACATTGACGTGTGAACTGTGATCAGAGAAATGACAGGACTGTGTCTCTACAGGAGTTCCAGTATGTTTATTTTTCAATCTCATTCCACAGCAGTATCATATAAACAACATTATTAAATGTTATATTATACTCATCTTTTTACAACAGAATATATTACAGACTCATCAGTTCAAACTATATTTACATCTTTTAGTCTCTCACACTCAACAACCTGCATCGTCGCTCCAATATGAACCACTTCATCACTTTAATAACATCTATACATCATTAGAAAGATGGGGGAGAGAGAGAGAAGGAGAGAGAGGCAAAGTGAGTGAGATAGAAGGAGAGAGAGACAAAGTGAGGGAGAGAGAAAGAGAGAGAGAAATAGAAGGAGAGAGACAAAGAAAGAAAGAGAAACGGTAAGAGACAAAGTGAGAGAGAAACAGATAGAAATAGAAAGACAAACACTTAAAAACATTAACAATGAGAATAAATGATACAACCAACAATATTTTCTTATTAGTTTAAAGCTGCAGTTTCTGTTTCTGCTTTAAATTAAATAGGATTACAAAGTGAAAACACCTCACATCATAATCACACACGTCTCACAGAATTACCCAGAAACACCCTGGGCTGCGTCAAGGTCTGGACATTTATACTAGCCACTTCCTGTGTGTCTTATCAAGATAACATCCAGATATAATGTACTGTACACCTGGCCACATTAATACATCTTTGTTCACCAGAAAGATGATTATATCTGTCCTGCAAAATGACTTTTTGATTGTAATGCTTGTGTCATGTGAGGTTTGTGGAGACGTTTACACTCAAACCACCTCCTGAGAAATCTGATTTGAATCCAGCCTCAAGTGGCTTGGTTAACTGTCTTGTTAGCCGTCCAATCAGATCAGCTCAAGATGTATAAAGATATCCAATAAGATCAGCTCAACACATATAAGAGTCTTGTTAGCTGTGATCAGCTCATCTTCATTGGGAAAGTCTGGGAGTGTTCCATATGTGGATTTTATGGTGTTTTTTTGTTCTTGATTCATTGTGATGTTTCTTCTTGACTTGTAAAGCCTATGGGGCAATTCCATGTGGTTTCGGGCTACAAATACATTTGATTTGATCTTGTTAGCTGTCAGATCAAGACGTTATAAAGTGTATTGTTAGCTGTCAGATCAGATCAAGACGTTATAAAGTGTCTTGTTAGCTCTGATCAGATCAAGACGTTATAAAGTGTCTTGTTAGCTCTGATCAGATCAAGATGTTATAAAGAGTCTTGTTAGCTCTGATCAGATCAAGATGTTATAAAGTGTCTTGTTAGCTCTGATCAGATCAAGACGTTATAAAGAGTCTTGTTACCTCTGATCAGATCAAGACGTTATAAAGTGTCTTGTTAGCTCTGATCAGATCAAGACGTTATAAAGAGTCTTGTTAGCTCTGATAAGATCAAGACGTTATAAAGTGTCTTGTTAGCTCTGATCAGATCAAGACGTTATAAAGTGTCTTGTTAGCGCTGATCAGATCAAGACGTTATAAAGTGTCTTGTTAGCTCTGATCAGCTCAGGTCTACAGATCTTGGTCATTGACGGAAAGCTCTGACAATCCAGTGTCATTAACTCTTGTCACACATGCATTCAGACAATGAGCATACTCACTCACACACACACACACACTATATTCACTTAGGGTTTTTAAACCTGCACAATGTAACTGTAACTTTTTTGCGCATTCCTCCATTTCAGATGAGACAAGGTCCTCCCCCACTGAACCAAGCCATTCTGATTTGACTGGTTCGCTGACATGAATTAGGCACTGATCTGCATATTTCAGCCCCTGGTTGTAGCCACCGCCCACAATCAACAATTCGCTCAACAACAGAGCGAGTGGAAATAATGCAAAAGCGGTTTCCCTGCTGGTGGAGAGGGAGCGGGAGAGAGAGCGGGCGGGTCCGTGTACGTTTTGATAGTTCGTTTTTCATTTCAAACGGAAAAACGGAAAACGAAAAAAAACGGAAATACGAGGTGATTTCCTATTTCTGTTTGAAACCAAAATCGAAAAAAGCGGGGGGAAACAGAAATACGGAGCTGTTTTTCGTATTTTGGTATCAGAATCAAATGAAAAAAAGGAGTAAATAATGGGCCGTGTACTTTTGATAGTTCGTTTTTCGTTTTTGATGTGAAGAATGGAGAACGGAACCACGTGACAAGTACATTTTTCAATGTAAAAGCCATGCACGATCTAACGTTAACGTATAATATGTATAACGTTATGAATAAATACACATGCATACAGATCTATACCAGGGTAACGTTATATACATACATTTTTTGTTTTGTGCATTTCATTTAGACATGATATTGTATGTGAAGTAATAGCCTAATAATATGGAAATTGGTCTGTCCCAAATAGTGTTGTCTAAACGCACGTTACCCAACAGATATCCTAGTTCAGTGGTCAGCAATAGGCGGCACGCAGGCCGAAATAGGTCCGCCAGCAATAATATCTGCCGGTCAGATTATTTTGAGAATATGATTTGTGATGAAGACTCGCTTTATTGTATCGGAATCGGGAGACTTAAGGTAAAGTTAGAAAGATATTCACAGATTCGAATTTCCGCGGTCAATAATTCTTAAGCGAAATGTTTTTAAAACACAAAGGACACCTCTTTCCTATCGTAGTAAGGTAGACAATGAGCTACATAGATCAATATTATTATTATTATTAAATGTACAGCTCCAAGGCCGGCTCGCCTCGTTTAGGTGAAAATAAGGTTGTGGCTCATTGTCTACCTTAAGGCGAGACACTGCAGGTGAATAGTCAAATATACTTTTTTTGTTGATTTTGAGATTTTGTTATAATTTGCTTCCTAAACATGTCTTCTATGAAACTAGTGACAATAAAACGTCAATAACACACATTTAGTTGTTTATTTTACATCATTTTGCCTTATTGCATCCATAAATGTGCACATATTTAATGGGGAAGTGCCTCATTTGCATATATAAACATACATTTCAGAAAACTTGCAATATATTTTTTCTTAGTTTATATGTACATAACAAATTGGGAAAGTTTCATAGTGATATTTATTCAAATATTTTTTGCCTATTAGGGGGTACTACAATGTACTACACTGTTTGTAGCCTGTGTGTAGTTCTGTTCAGTTCAATAACATCATTATTATTATTATTCAGTTATCAGGCATGTGTTTAGGTTGTCTATTACTAATGGTTTGATTAGGTATTGTGTTTGTAAATATCTGTTTAAAAAAAAAAGGTATGGCATTTTACAATACAGAACTTTAAAGGCGTTTTCCCAAAAATGAGTTTTAAGAGTTTTTCCTCATACTCTGAGCCAGAAATCTCCACTTCAGTAGCACTCACATACACCAAACCTTCCAGTTCTATTCATATCTATGTTCTGAAGGTATTTACAGAAGGGTTTGTTGATATCGCATTCATACCCTGATTTATATCACATTTTATTCCTAAAAACATGGCGAAATATGGAATTTTACCATAAAAATGGACTGAATGGAATATTTTTTGATTTATGGAGTGATAAAAAGAGATATCCAAAATCCCCTCTGTAATAACCTTTGGCTCTAATATGTCAACAAAATTAAACTATAATTTTGAAAATGGCTTTATCCAATGTTCAGATTTCTGTCCTGGAATTATATGCAAATTAGTGCATATTTAAGTAGATCATGCCTCATTTGCATATTTAAACATACAATTTCAGAAAACTTGTAATACAAAAAAGTCTTGTCTTAATATAAGTAATCAACTGGGGAAGTTTCATTGTGATATATATTAGTTAATTTTTTTACCCTATTCACCTGCAGTGTCTCCCCTTAATACGATAGGAAAGAGGTGTCCTTTGTGTTTTAAAAACGTTACCTAAATCTCCCGATTCCGATACAATAAAGCGAGTCTTCATCACAAATCATATTCTCAAAATAATCTGATCGGCAGATATTATTGCTGGCGGACCTATTTCGACCTGCACTAGGATATCTGTATAACGTGCGTTTAGACAACACTGCTTGAGACAGACCACACAGGCTATTTCCATATTATTAGGCTATTACTTCACATAAAATATCATGTCTAAATGAAATGCACAAAACAAAAAATGTATGTATCATAACGTTACCCTGGTATAGATCTGTATGCATGTATTTATGTATTTATTCATAACGTTATACATATTCGTTAACGTTAGATCGTGCATGGCTTTTACATTGAAAAATGTACTTGTCACGTGGTTCCGTTCTCCATTCTTCACATCAAAAACGAAAAACGAACTATCAAAACGTACACGGCCCATTATTGACTCCTTTTTTTCATTTGATTCTGATACCAAAATACGAAAAACAGGTCCGTATTTCAGTTTTTCCCCATTTTTTCGATTTTGGTTTCAAACGGAAATAGGAAACACCTCGTATTTCCGTTTTTTTTCCTCGTTTTTTCGCTTTTCCTTTTGAAACGAAAAACGAACTATCAAAACGTACACGGACCCAGGCGGTGGGGGGGGAGAGAGGGAGAGACCGACGGATAGAGAGGGAGAGAGAGACTCTCATACGGAGCATTTACACACACTCCCGACTGCGTGTGTGGGGAAACACACGCGCGCTCTCAGAGCATCGCTCCTCTCTCTCTCTCCCTCTCTCTCTCTCTCTCTCCCTCTCTCTCTCGCTCGCTCGTTCTCTGCTCTCTCTCTGTCGGCACTCACGTTACGCCAACCTGTTGCAAAATATCATAGCGCACACGCACACTCCCACGCGTATTCCGATCCGTGCAATAATATTCACGGGGGTATATATTGTCATTTGAAACAAGTTACCAATGCATTGTGCCGTGGGATTATGTCGTTCCCTCCCGCGGCGAAATTAATTAGTCTCCCTCTCTATCGCTCTCTCTGTCTGCCAGTGTAGACAGTGGGTGACTGTCATACAGCGCAGTATGGGCGGAGCCCAGCCAAAAACAGCTTGGAATCTTGAAGGGTAGAAAATGCTGCTCTACAGAACTTGATTAGAAATACAAAACAATGAATTAAAGAAAAAAAAAATACTTACAGATGTGTTCCATAGACTCACAGGAATTGTGTAAAATTGCCCAAATAGTGAAAGAAATAGTAAGATAGTTCCCCTTTAACTCCAGTTGTGTGAACAGACAGGGATGACGTGGAATCTGATTGGACAGCCATACGAAGATAAGATCTGATTGGACAGTCATACGCATATCCGTCACACAATAATACACGCTAATAGTACAAATATCTCATCTATCTTATCAAAGGGCTAAAAACAGCCAACTTCCTGTTTGTGTGTGAATTATGTGTCATTATCATTATTATTATTATTATTATCATATTATCCTGAATTTTAACAAGTTAATATACACCACCAGATGCTCTCTATCTCTCGGTCTCTATATCTCTCTCTGTCTCTCTATCTCTGTCTTTCTTTCTCTCTCTCTATCTCTCTTAGCCCTTTCACACCGGCAGGGCTCCGGTTCAAGCTCCGACTCCGTTCTGGAGCCTCTGAACCTTGGTGCTTTCTAGCAAACCAGCCCACGTTTACACCTATTTAAGCAGAACCAACGTTCCACCGTCCTCCGTCATCAATGGGGGGCGTTACTCGGGCGGAAGTAAACACAACAGTGGCAAAATGCTGTGTGCAAAACAGTTTCAAAGGTTCGGCATTGCATCTGCACCATGCTGATCCATTCAACAGGTAGCACTGAAACGATTTGCGACTGATCTCAAAATGAGATTAGATTCAAATGTATTGTCATTATACAGCACAAGTACAATACACCATCCAACCAGAGTGGATAAATAAATGCATAAATGAATGGAATAAAAAAAAAAAAAGATTCAAGAGCCAATCGCGCAGTCGTTCAGTATTGACATTACTAAATGAGATGTCATGCTATTATGTCATGTTCTACAGTAGGAACTACTACTATAATACCTAATAAGACAAGTCATTACAATAATAGAAGCCTACTTTGCGGGAACAATTAATTTTGCACATATACAGTACGTGTGTGCTCGCACGCTGAGGCTGTCTCATTAAGCCTTTCTCCACGCATTTATTTATTTCTGGAGCATTTATTTATCCACTCTGGTTGGATGGTGTATTGTACTTGTGCTGTATAATAACAATATATTTGAATCTAATCTCATTTTGAAATCAGTTGCAAATTGCTTCCGCGCTACCTGTTGAATGGATCAATTGAGTGCAATGCCGAACCTCTGCTGTTAGCCGTTTTCGCTTGTCTTCACAGCCTAGAATATGACACGCCCACTTATGATGTCACGGTTCACAAGGAAAAAACAATTATGTGTGTTTCATTGTATCTTGTGTGTGTGCATCCTCGTATCTTGTGTGTGTGTGTATCATCGTACCTTGTGTGTGTGTGTATCATCGTATCTTGTGTGTAGTACCTTTTGTGTGTGTATCTTGTGTGTGTGTGTATCATTGTATCTTGTGTGTCTGTGTATCATCGTATCTTGTGTGTAGTATCTTGTGTGTGTGTTTCATCGTATCTTGTGTGTGTGTCGTATCTTGTGTGTGTGTGTGTGTATCTTGGTATCTTGTGTGTGTGTGTATCATTGTATCTTGTGTGTGTATCATGGTATCTTGTGTGTGTGTGTATCATTGTATCTTGTGTGTGTGTGTATCATTGTATCTTGTGTGTGTGTGTATCATCGTATCTTGTGTGTATTTGTATGTGTATCAGTGTGTGTGTGTGTGTGTGTGTGTGTGTGTGTGTGTGTGTGTGTGTGTGTGTGTTAGATCTGGGTGGTGATGTGCGTCTTGGGCGGTTCCAGTTTCCGCGACAACGCGGTGAGGATGAGGGTGAACTTGTTGTAACGATCCGATTGGTTGACAGACGCTCCTCGACTTCCCCATAGTAACCGCAGCTGGAAGTCTGTCTGGAACACCTCCAGCAAGTCTGGGTCGCCATGGAAACCTACACACACACACACACACACACACACACACACACACACACACACACACACACACACACACACACACACACACACACACACACACACACACACACACACACACACACACACACACACACACACACACACACACACACACACACACACACACACACACACACACACACACACACACACACACACACACACACACACACACACACACACACACACACACACACACACACACACACACACACACAGGAGAGGGTCAGGTCCTGACAGCTCCTCAACAGACGGACTGTGTTGATGTTCATTACATTCCAGGCAGCTGTTGGTGTCAGGAAGCTGGACTCTAGCTGCGTGTGTGTTAGTGAGTGTGTACATCTATTATTACCGTGTAGCAGTGTGTGTGTGTGTGTTAGTGAATGTGTACATCTTACCTTGTAGCAGTGTGTGTGTGTTCTCTGTGTGTGTCCTGGACTGGCCTGCTACACCGCGGGCGGCCTCAAGGTGGCGCAGCATGATGTCACAACCCTGGTCACTGATCTCCCAGAGCTCCGCCCCTTCCTGGGTGAACGATGGGCGCTCCATCAGGGAGAGGAGGGGCAGGAGGAGAGGGACACATACTACAGGAGGCAAAGAGGCTGAGAGACAGAGACAGAGAGAGAGAGAGAGAGAGAGAGAGAGAGAGAGAGAGAGAGAGAGAGAGAGAGAGAGAGAGAGAGAGAGAGAGAGAGAGAAACATGGTGAGAAAGAGAGACATGGTGAGAAAGAGAGACATGGCGAGAGAGAGAGAGAGAGATAGACAGAGAAAGACATGGAGAGAGAGAGAGACAGAGAGAGACAGAATTGAGTGTGTGAATGTGAATTTGTGCATGTGTGTATATGTGTGTGAGTGTGTGTGTAGTACCTGTTCCTTCATACAGGTGTGTGTAGAAAGGTTTGAGGATCTTCTCGTAGCTGATAGCCGTCTGAGTGAAGCTCCTTCTTAAGGTGGTCCATGTCTGCTCCAAACGACTGATCTACACACACACACACACACACACACACACACACACACACACACACACACACACACACACACACACACACACACACACACACAGGTAATGGTAATTTACACTTAAAGCTGCAATAATAATTTTCTGACCACTAGAGGGCAGTAAGGATAGACAGACAAACACAGTGCCCCTCCCCCTTCTCTCCCAGAAGACTTGTAAACACATCGTGTATAACTGCCTTGTAGCACAATCTTGTTGTAACTAAGAGATTTTCTGAAAAACACAATGGACCTCATTCTCGAACACAGTTACGAAAAAGTTACAAAGAAACTTCTTCTTAACTCCACTTACGAAGTTCCTGGGACAATTCTGGCATTCCTAAATGGTTTCTTATCTGGGATCATAGATAGGCCAGATTGGTGTGTAAGGGCTTCCTTTTGTGAGAAATCATAATAATAATAATAATAATAATAATAATAATAATAATAATAATAATAATAATAATAATAATAATAATAATAATAATAATTATAATAATAATAATAATAATAATAATAATAATAATAATAATTATAATTATAATTATAATAATTATAATTATTATAATAAATAATACGAGAACTATGAATATTTGTATCACTAACAATTACATTTTACATTCATAGTCATGATTCAACGAGACATCGTGATGTCCTAAAATAAATAAAAGCACTACACAAACACTACACATTGTTGGTTTTATTATTTTACCTTGCTTAGTGTGCACATTGTAAGCCAGTGGAGACACATTCCACTGCTCATCTTACTGGTATGATGTTGCATGTGACAAATAAAACCTTGAACCTGTGGGTGGACTTGAACATCAATCATGTAAATTGAACCATGCCATTCAATAATCAGTGACATCAAGATATTGCTGATCATGTACTGAGGAGGGAGTGCCAGTACCGTGACCATGCGGACCTATTCGCAGAGAGCGATGAGTACCTGCCAAGACCTGGGCCCTGTTTCTTGTACCTGGATAACTGAGTTAGCCGGATAACTTTAACTGGATAACTGAGTTAGCCGGACTTTCCGGTTCCATGTACGTGGATTTCCCAAATCACCATGACAACAGATCCAAAAGTTTGAGCCTGGTCGAAAGCAGAGTTCAAGTTCAAGTTAGCCGGATCACGCAGAGCCACGCCCCCGCAAAGAAAGTGACAGCTCGTTTCCTGAAATTATTCCCACAGTCTACGATCTGCATTATACCATTCTGAATTACGTTTTTGTGCTCCATTCTTCCAGAGGGGGCTTTTGAAATGTAAAATAGACCCAAAATGCTGATACTAAATTCACTTTGTCCTAAATAATGCACGTTATATATACCGTGGCGCTCGCTCGTGCGATGTACACATTATGTGGTTATTTTAATTGTAACTGGGATTAAGATGTCTGATGAGATGCGCTGTTTGACGGATTTGAGAAATTGAATGAGCCGTTGACGTCACATTAATGAATGAGGATAAAGAGATAAACTTCATTCAAAACAAAGGATATTCTAAACACGGGTCTCTCGTTCATTAATGTATAAACAATGAATTTATCCCATCTGGCACAGTGGTGCAGCGGTAGTGCTCAAGCCTGCCAACCCAGCGACCGGGGTTCAAAACCCGGTGTTTCCAATATGATTTTTTTGAATATAATATTAATGATTATACGCCAAAGTAGCCTGGTTTTAAGTTAAAATATTATAAATCTACATGCATTGAGGATGTCATTCTTTATATAGCTCTCAACGTGCACCAAATTGAATTATTCCTATATTGCAAAAAGAAGGAAAAGACTAGGGTCTCGAACCCCGGTCGTCTGCGTGATAGTCAAAACAACAACCCGTTAGACCACATTGGAGATAAGTTAAAGATAGACTATACATCAATCAATGGGTAAGAGAGCCGTATCGTAATTCTGTATAAGTTTAACTAATTATTTTCGCTAGCAAGATCTCATTTGATTATTCAATCCAGCAGGCAAGTTTAAAGAAATATAATCTGATTGATTGAGGTAATGAGGGACTTAAAATTAGCCTATAGATAACGCATTTAACTTGTCGGCGAGGCGATTGAGCCGTATTGCAATCTGTCAATAAAGTTTTAAATCAATTAATCAATCAATGCCGTTAGAGAATCAGGATCTCTGCCATCGATACGTGCTGGCTTTTCGCCTGAAGCGGCCGCGCGCATTTAGTCGCAAGTCTGGCTTGAGTTAACGAGACTGAATCCACCTTTGAGGAACAGGAAAATCCCGGCTTCGAACATCGGGTTAACTGAAGCTGGATAATGACATCTTGATCGACTTAGTTGAACCAGGTACAAGAAACAGGGCCCTGTGCAATATCCTGGAGCCAACACTGAGTACACGGTGGCAGAATACCTGACCACCATGAATGATATAAAACAAAGGAAAACTTTGACACAATACATACTGAGTGGACACATCCTGGCCATAGGAACACACTGAGTGGACACAGCCTGGCCATAGAAACAGACTGAGTGGACACAGCCTGGCCATAGGAACACACTGAGTGGTCACTTTGTCATCAAGGAGATGTTGAGACAGAATCTCACTTCCTACACTGTGAGAGATATAAGAATCTAAGAGAGGGTTTCTTTGATAAAATAAATATGTTTTAGTTCATCCATCTCCCTGACCATCAAAAGCTGTTATATATATATATATATATATATATATATATATATATATATATATATATATATATATATATATATATATATATGTATATATGTGGGGAGAAAAGTCAGTGTTCAGTATTAGCTACAAAATATGTAGATTGTTGTCATACAATAAGAGAACAAGCTCTGTAATACATGTGTCTGGGTGGCTACATCTGTAAAATGATTACCTGATTGAATGATTATTTAGTCATTTAATGAGTTTCTGTTGATTGTTTTACTGTTATTGGTAATGTTATGGCATTTTCTATTGCGTATATATGTTATTGTTTGTATGTTGGACTTGCTTTGGCAATAGGTACTTTGCTATTTCATGCCAATAAAGTCTATTTTGAATTTGAATTTGAGAGAGCAATAGAGAGACAGAGAGAGACAGAGAGAGAGCAAGATAAAAAGAGGCATCTCTAGAGCCTTCATCAGAGCTGTGAAGGATGTCCCACCTGAGGCATCTCTAGAGCCTTCATCAGAGCTGTGAAGGCATACAGGTCTCCAACAGTGTCCTTCAGCTCCATGGCAACCATGATGATGCGGTTTAGCGTGGACGCCCGTTCCTCCACGCTGCCCGTACATCCCAGAATATCCACGGCAACGCCGATCGCCATGGTGTGGTGCCTAACAAGTGAAAATGCACAAGTCACTAGACAGTTTAATGTGTCCTCAACTAACTCACTGGTCGGTTTACTCTGTTCTCCTCAACTAACTCACTGGTCGGTTTACTCTGTTCTCCTCAACTAACTCACTGGTCAGTTTACTCTGTTCTCCTCAACTAACTCACTGGTCAGTTTACTCTGTTCTCCTCAACTAACTCACTGGTCGGTTTACTTTGTTCTCAACTAACTCACTGGTCGGTTTACTTTGTTCTCAACTAACTCACTGGTCGGTTTACTTTGTTCTCAACTAACTCACTGATCAGTTTATTCTGTTCTCCTCAACTAACTCACTGGTCGGTTTACTCTGTTCTCCTCAACTAACTCACTGGTCGGTTTACTTTGTTCTCAACTAACTCACTGGTCAGTTTACTCTGTTCTCCTCAACTAACTCACTGGTCGGTTTACTTTGTTCTCAACTAACTCACTGGTCAGTTTACTCTGTTCTCCTCAACTAACTCACTGGTCAGTTTACTCTGTTCTCCTCAACTAACTCACTGGTCGGTTTACTTTGTTCTCAACTAACTCACTGGTCAGTTTACTCTGTTCTCCTCAACTAACTCACTGGTCAGTTTACTCTGTTCTCCTCAACTAACTCACTGGTCAGTTTACTCTGTTCTCCTCAACTAACTCACTGGTCAGTTTACTCTGTTCTCCTCAACTAACTCACTGGTCGGTTTACTCTGTTCTCCTCAACTAACTCACTGGTCGGTTTACTTTGTTCTCAACTAACTCACTGGTCAGTTTACTCTGTTCTCCTCAACTAACTCACTGGTCAGTTTACTCTGTTCTCCTCAACTAACTCATTGGTCGGTTTACTTTGTTCTCAACTAACTCACTGGTCGGTTTACTTTGTTCTCAACTAACTCACTGATCAGTTTACTCTGTTCTCCTCAACTAACTCACTGGTCGGTTTACTCTGTTCTCCTCAACTAACTCACTGGTCGGTTTACTTTGTTCTCAACTAACTCACTGGTCAGTTTACTCTGTTCTCCTCAACTAACTCACTGGTCAGTTTACTCTGTTCTCCTCAACTAACTCACTGGTCAGTTTACTCTGTTCTCCTCAACTAACTCACTGGTCAGTTTACTCTGTTCTCCTCAACTAACTCACTGGTCAGTTTACTCTGTTCTCCTCAACTAACTCACTGGTCAGTTTACTCTGTTCTCCTCAACTAACTCACTGGTCAGTTTACTCTGTTCTCCTCAACTAACTCACTGGTCAGTTTACTCTGTTCTCCTCAACTAACTCACTGGTCAGTTTACTCTGTTCTCCTCAACTAACTCACTGGTCGGTTTACTTTGTTCTCAACTAACTCACTGATCAGTTTACTCTGTTCTCCTCAACTAACTCACTGGTCGGTTTACTCTGTTCTCCTCAACTAACTCACCGGTCGGTTTACTTTGTTCTCAACTAACTCACTGATCAGTTTACTCTGTTCTCCTCAACTAACTCACTGATCAGTTTGCTCTGTTCTCCTCAACTAACTCACTGGTCGGTTTACTTTGTTCTCAACTAACTCACTGATCAGTTTACTTTGTTCTCAACTAACTCACTGGTCGGTTTACTCTGTTTTCACCTAACCCTGAATTAGTGTGTGTGTGTGTTTGTATGTCTCTATGTGTGTGTGTGTGTTTGTATGCCTCTATGTGTGTGTGTGTGTGTGTGTGTGTTTGTATGTATGTATATGTGTGTGTGCATGTGTTTGTTTGTTTGTATGCCTCTATGTTTGTGTGTGTGTGTGTCTTTGTGTCTCTATGTGTGTGTGTGTGTCTCTATATGTGTGCGTGTGTCTCTGTGTGTGTGTTTATATGTGTGTATGTCTATGTGTGTGTGTGTCTCTATGTCTGTGTGTGTGTCTCTATGTCTGTGTGTGTATGTCTATATGTGTGTGTGTATTTCTATGTGTGTGTGTGTGTCTCTATGTGTCTGTGTGTGTCTCTATGTGTGTGTGTGTTTCTATTTGTGTGTATGTGTGTGTGCTTATATGTGTGTATGTGTGTGTGTCTCTATGTGTGTGTGTGTCTCTATGTGTGTGTGTGTTTCCATGTGTGTGTGTGTGTGTGTGTTTCCATGTGTGTGTTTCTATGTGTGTGTGTGTGTGACTCTATATGTGTGTGTATGTCTCTATGTGTGTGTGTGTGTGTGTTTATATGTGTATGTGTGTGTGTGTGTGTGTGTCTGTATGTATGTGTGTGTGTGTGTGTTTGTTTTTCTATTTTTGTGTCTGTGTTTCTATGTGTGTGTGTGTGTCTCTATGTGTGTGTGTGTGTGTTTGTGTGTGTTTCTATGTGTGTGTGTTTCTATGTGTGTCTCTGTGTGTGTTTCCATGTGTGTGTGTTTATATGTGTGTGTGTCTCTATGTGTGTATGTTTCCATGTGTGTGTGTATCTATGTGTGTCCGTGTGTCTCTCTATGTGTGTGAGTGGGTTTCTATGTGTGTGTGTGTGTGTGTGTTTCTATGTGTGTGTGTGTGTGTGTTTCTATGTGTGTGTGTGTGTTGCTATGGGTGTGTGTGTGTTTCAATGTGTATGTGTTGCTAGGTGTGTGTGTGTGTGTCTCTATGTGTGTGTGTGTGTGTGCGTGTGTCTCTATGTGTGTGTGTTTCTATGTGTGTGTGTGTGTGTTTCAATGTGTGTGCGTGTGACTATATGTGTGTGTGTATGTCTCTATGTGTGTGTGGGTGTGTGTCTGTATGTGTGTGTGTGTGTGTGTGTTTGTTTTTCTATTTTCGTGTCTATGTTTCTATGTGTGTGTGTGTGTGTTTGTGTGTGTATGTGTTGCTATGTGTGTTTCTATGTTTGTGTGTGTGTGTGTGTTTATGTGTGTGTGTATGTGTGTTTCTATGTCTGTGTGTGTGTGTGTTTATATGTGTGTGTGTGTGTTTCTATGTGTGTGTTTCTATGTGTGTGTGTGTTTCTGTGTGTGTGTAATGTATATGTGTTGCTATGTGTGTTTCTAAGTGTGTATGTGTGTCTGTATGTGTGTTTATATGTGTGTCTGTATGTGTGTTTCTATGTGTGTCTGTATGTGTGTTTCTACCTCTCCATCAGATCCAGTCTCAGCTGTCTTCCGTGCGGCAGGGTCACCAGCTCCAGACCAGAAGCCACGCCCATCTGACCTTTCACCTCTGAAGACACGCCCAGTATCCTAGCAACCTAAAGAACACATAACCAACCTTATTTTGAAACAACACAGTTGAATAAAGCTGAAATAGAAAAGAATGTACATGAGAATAAAGGGAAAGAACAGATTTATGTATAAAGTCAGTTCCTCCACATGGTCCATTAAAGATAGTTAATGTAGGCTACACCTTGACAGGCACTGTCCCTTACATCATTAACCTCTTAACGTTTGACAGCCCTCATACATTGCTCTCATCTGCCAGCTCCGGGCTGCAATTTTTGCTGCAATCAAGTGACCACATCCGACTGTATACTGTCCCGAACTGACCAGTCACCGCTGATGGCGAAAATGATTGACCACCATTGTAGCCAGACGGGCGGGTGAGAGTGGGGGAAGGTGATGAGGTGATCATTAACACTTTGGTCGCGAGGCTTATATTCTTAATAAACCATCCCACGCCAGCTCTAATTGTCTATGGAGAAGTTCCCCTTCTTTGCAGTGCTATAACTTTTTAAATTGTATTGCTAAATTGACATTACTATGGCCCATTCAACATCAAGTATCTATTGTTCAGGGTGTAGCAACGTTATACTTTTTCATTCACATATTCATACTAAAATACGGTCTAAAGTATAAGTATGTTTTTATCGTTTTCTGCAGCTTTCTCCAGAACGTGATTTATAGCCCTAAATGCATTATATTGATGATTGTATACAGTTTGATAGCAATCGGCGCGAGATAAAAAATTTCAAATGGACGTGCTTCTAGAAGTTACTACTTATCATCTGATGTTGACCGGATGGGGGGGGGGTCATTTATAATTCCGTGGCCAACGTTAGATGATTCATCTAGTGTGGGTGATATGATCATCAGAACAGTTTATATCGAACACGTTAAAAAATAACGCTGAAACTAACCGTAGCTTCCTCGGGCCGTTGGGCGATGAGCGTGGAGCAGAAATATTTCTATTATGGGATGTAGAAATATGCGATCCATCTCCAGGTTGTATAATAGTATATACGTCCAAATCATGTTGTTTATCGAGTTATTGGTAACGGATCACTATCCATTGTGTCGCGCTCGAGTCCTGGGACTATTAGCGAGTGATCGGACCGAATTGGAATGAGCACCAGCTTCCATTTCCTGTTTCCGGTTTGAGCGATCCGCCGATCCGCCACCAGATGGCGCTCTTGAACCGTTGGAGAGTTGAGAGGGGATCAACAGTAGATCTCAAGTCTCCGGGGGAGAAATATGATTGCGATCACAGATTTTTGAAATATTGATATCAAAGACGTGGTACGGCGTCTTTGGCAGAATGAGCATGGCGGGGAATGACGTGGTAAGGCGTTTTTGGCGACCATAGTGTTAAAGGTCCTATACAGTAGGTAACATTCTTATGTGTGTGTGTGCAGTGTGGTGTGTGTGTGTGTGTGTCTGTGTCTGCAGTGTAGGGTGTGTGTGTCTGCAGTGTGTGTGTGTGTGTGTGTGTGTCTGCAGTGTAGTGTGTGTGTGTGTCTGCAGTGTAGTGTGTGTGTGTGTGTGTGTGTGTGTCTCCGTCTGCAGTGTAGTGTGTGTGTGTCTGCAGTGTAGTGTGTGTGTGTGTGTGTGTGTGTGTGTGTGTGTGTGTGAGATACTAGATGCATAGATATTTATAAAGACACATGTCCACAGATATTTATGAAGACACATGTCCACAGATATTTATGAAGACACATGTCCACAGATATTTATGAAGACACATGTCCACATGTCCACAGATATTTATGCAGACACATGTCCACAGATATTTATGAAGACACATGTCCACAGATATTTATGAAGACACATGTCCACAGATATTTATGAAGACACATGTCCACATGTCCACAGATATTTATGCAGACACATGTCCACAGATATTTATGAAGACACATGTCCACAGATATTTATGAAGACACATTCTTCACCAAGTCGAAGTCCTGATGGCTGCAGGACGCTCTTCATGTTATGTTTTCAAAAATATCTGTGCATATGTAGACAGGTCCTGACTCTGGTGTGTATATATATATATATATACCTGGCAGTCTGTTAGCAGCAGGTGTCTAGCTATACTCTGGTGTGTGTATATATATATATATATACCTGACAGTCTGTTAGCAGCAGGTGTCTAGCTATACTCTGGTGTATATGTATATATATATATATACCTGACAGTCTGTTAGCAGTCTGTTAGCAGCAGGTGTCTAGCTATACTCTGGTGTGTATATATATATATATACCTGACAGTCTGTTAGCAGCAGGTGTCTAGCTATACTCTGGTGTATATATATATACCTGACAGTCTGTTAGCAGCAGGTGTCTAGCTATGCTCTGGTGTGTATATATATATATATATATACCTGGCAGTCTGTTAGCAGCAGGTGTCTAGCTATACTCTGGTGTGTATATATATATACCTGGCAGTCTGTTAGCAGCAGGTGTCTAGCTATACTCTGGTGTATATATATATATACCTGGCAGTCTGTTAGCAGCAGGTGTCTAGCTATACTCTGGTGTATATATATATATACCTGGCAGTCTGTTAGCAGCAGGTGTCTAGCTATACTCTGGTATGTATATATATATATACCTGGCAGTCTGTTAGCAGCAGGTGTCTAGCTATACTCTGGTGTGTATATATATATATACCTGGCAGTCTGTTAGCAGCAGGTGTCTAGCTATACTCTGGTATGTATATATATATATATACCTGGCAGTCTGTTAGCAGCAGGTGTCTAGCTATACTCTGGTGTGTATATATATATATACCTGGCAGTCTGTTAGCAGCAGGTGTCTAGCTATGCTCTGAGGCGTGTGCCTCAGCAGTAGTTCTTTAACTCTCTTCAACACCATCATCTCCAGAGGCTTGTTCTCCCCCGGCAGCAGACGGGAGCCGAACTCTGCCGGACGGAACGCCGAGACCGTCTCCACCACAGGACACCGGAAACTCCCCCTCCTCTCGTCTTCTCTCCTCCACCGCTCCGCGTCTTTCTCTCCCTCGTCTTCTTTGGTTCCTCTGTCCTCTTCCTCTTCTCCGCTGGTGTTCTCCAGTGCAGCAATGGCGTTGTGGTAGGAGCTCCTGTCCAGACCTTCTCTTCTCCTTCCTCCTCCTCCTCTCTCCTCTTTCTCCTCTTCTCTCCCCCCTCCCCCCTCCTCTCTCCTCCCTACCGCTGTCTCCTCTCTTCTCAGTCGCTCTACGTAGCTGTAGGGCTGAAGTTCAGGTCTGGGGGCGTGGCTGGATGAAGGTTTGGGGGTGTGGTCTGATACATCTGGCTCCTCCCACTCTTGCGGGATGCTGGGGCTGTGGTCCGCTGTCCTCACTGGCATGTCATCAGGAGGTGTCGCCACGTTCCCAAGACTCTGACAGTCTGAGCTGATCATCTGCAGCTGATGCTGGAACTTCAATGGTTTGACAGGAGGCACATGGGGCGCTGTAGAGCCTGATGATGGAGGATGAGAAGAAGAAGAAGAAGAAGATGATGGAGGAGGAGAAGAAGATGATGATGGAGGAATAGAAGAAGAAGATGGAGGAAGAGTAGAAGAAGAAGAAGAAGATGATGATGGAGGAGGAGGAGATGAAGAAGATGATGGAGGAGAAGAAGAAGATGGTGGAGGAGGAGGAGAAGAAGAAGATGATGAAGAAGACAAAGAAAATTAAGAAGATGAAGAATAAGACAAAGAAGATGAATAAGACAAAGAAGATGAAGAAGAAGCAGAAGAAGAAGCAGAATACATTTCAATATATATTTAATACAAACAGTGATGTGATGTTGATCTTGACAAACAGCCAGAACCTACAATAAGCTGAATCAAGTTCCATCATTACAGTAAATAACTAACCATAGGGGAGGTATAGTTAATGTTAACAGGTTGAGAGTATAGAACTAACCATAGGGTAGGTATAGTTAGAGTCTCATGGCCAGTACAGAGAGACTCAGAAGGAGCTTCTATCCGCCATTAGGATGATCAATGACTCTGTAACATCAACCCATCCATCTACACTCATTGCACACACATCCACATGCACACACTCACTTTAAACAAACACTCACTTTAAACACTTTACAAACGACTACACCATATTTTATCTATTTATTAAAGAGATTTGCACTACAGTACATCCATACCTAATTTTCTGCATTCTTTTACTTCATTGTACTTAGGTTGTACTTTCGTTTGTATATTGCATATTGTATAGTGTGGGGACTTATTCCTCTTTTACTGTATGAAGCACTGTAATGTACATGTACTTTCTACGTGACAAATAAAATAAAACTTGAAAACTTGTTGAAGTGAACAGGTTGAGAGACTTACCTCCACTCCTCCAAACACCACTTGGCCCTTCTGAACAGGAGGAGCCCATAGGAGGTGCTGGAAGGCAGGCAGGAGAGGAGGAGGAGGAGGAGGAGGAGGAGACAGGAGTGGTGTAGGAGGAGTGAGGAGGCAGGAGACATGGGGCGCGGGCCAGACGCATCGAGGGCACCTTGCTGGGTTTGGGGGGAGGTTTAGGGCACAGCTGGCTGTCAGAGCCCCTGATGGCCTGACCTGGAGGAAAAACACATCTGTAAATATATCTAGAAATATATATCTAGAAATATATATCTCGTCAACAACATGAACCTGTCAGAGCCCCCGATGGCCTGACCTGAATTGAATTGAATTGGATTGAAAACCTTTATTTATCCCCGAGGGGAGATTCAGATGTCCTTTACAGCATAACAGCACAACAGCAATTAAAAACAGCACTTAAAAAAACAGTTAATACATACACTTATTAGTATGTGTTAAAAACAAGATGGACAAGTACACAGGGATAAAATAGCTAAAATAGGACAAAAAATTTTGCTAAAAGTGGTGAAAAAGAAAAAGAAACAAGTCCAATCATGATCTTAAATAGTTAAATTAATTTGTTACAGTCCACAACCCAGCTCCTCCAGTCCACGGCAGTTGGCCCGTCCTGGCCGCGTGAATATTAAAGGCAACCAACTTGTGTTCGGCTTTTCTCTGATTGGCCGCCCCCCCCCCCCCCCCCCGCCCCCACGCGCAGGCAAGCGGCAGTCGTCCCACGTCCCAAATGAAATCCAAGGAGCAAGCGAGCGGCAGCGCGGGCAACCAACTTGTGTACCAACGCACTTGTGTTGGGCTGCTGTTCCAACGCACTTGTGTTCAGCTCGCGTTTTTAACAACCAACTACCAGATTCACTCGTGTATAAACAAAGCCCATACAGTTATGAAATGCGCTGAACTAGAAAGCGTAACGTTATTATGTTTCGCGTTTTTAACAACCAACTACCAGATTCACTCGTGTATAAACAAAGCCCATACAGTTATGAAATGCGCTGAACTAGAAAGCGTAACGTTATTATGTTTCGCGTTCCATTGATTAACGCCATTACCTGCTGTGCTGTAGGAAACAGAGGTACAGTAAGTTACAGTAGGTGTAGGTTACATGTTTAATCAAAGCCCATACAATTTTTTAGATGAATGATTGTGGATATAATATAGAAAACACATCATTATGATATTGTCAGATGGCGCAAAATACAATGGTGAGTGAGAAATATATCTCCAGTGATAAAACCCAGTGCTCTATGTCTCTATGATACACAGCGTGGATGGGCTTTCAGAGGGAGAGGCATGACTTCGCGACAGCCATATTAGACACTCACTGTACATCAGTGTGGAACTGTAACGTTATATGTTATTTCGCCCGTGGAGGCTGCTGAGCCTGAAGCGCCAGCGGGGCGACGCGGTGGTTTATCCCCGGCTTCCGTGCGCCGCCCGTGGCTTGACTCGGTTCAGCTCCAGCAGCAGCAGCGGCCGTTCCTCCATTGTAGAAGCCCTTCAATGACAGCGCTCTCATATTTTGCGAATGCATAAACTATATCTTAAATTATGGCTATGTGTCTAATATGGCTGTCGCTTATCAATGACTTCGCGACAGCCATATTAGACACATCGCCATAATTTAAGATATAGTTTATGCATTCGCAAATATGAGAGCTCTGTCATTGAAGTGGGTGGTGGCAGCATTACTAACAGTAGCGATTTTTATTGTTTTGTCATGACCAAACATAATCCCAACATAGATAGGAGGTGTACTGTATGTCAAATGTCGGTCATGTGGTGGAAGAGTTTAGTACAGTCACACAACAGAACACCGCTGGTTCTACCAGCGCTTCTGCCGCGTCTCTCTTGCCGCAAGGGCGTGTGCTAGTGGATTGATTGATTGGCCGTGTGGCCAATCAGAGAAACGCTGAACGAAAAGCTGAACACAAGTTGGTTGCCTTTAATATTCACGCGTCCTGGCCGCCTGAATATTTTCCACAACAAAGTCGTGTTTCTGCGTCTCTGATTGGCCAGGTCATGTGACATGTACGTCCAATCGTGGGACCGCAAGTTTTTGGATGGTTAAGCTTAGGTGCTCTTTCGAAGTTGGTTAAGGTTAGAGTTTGTCTTAAGGCGCTCCCATAGTCCAGCAGACTGTACACAGAGCAGACTCCGCGGACGTCCGCGCGGACTCTTGAGCTTTGATCTCTGCGGACAGCAGACCCACAGGTGCGACGCTCCTATTTTCTGAGGCGCGGACATCCGCGCCGCTGACTTGGTGTCACACAAAACGCTGCTCGGCGTTTTGGTTGACATCGAACTGCATTTAATGTGACGCCGCGGCGCGAGGAGAGAGATGAGCCCGTGAAGCTCTTCTCTCTCTCTCTCTCGCTCTCGCTCTCGCTCTCGCTCTCGCTCTCAAACTGGTGCGAGAAATGTAGGAAATAGACCGCGGACGTCCGCTGAGATCTGCTGGACTATGAAAGCTCAAAGAGCCGCGCGGACATCCGCGGAGTCTGCTCTGTGTACAGTCTGCTGGACTATGGGAGCGCCTTTAGAGCATGGCGATAGAACGCCTGCCCTGATTCCAAACTCTAACCTTAACCAACTGCGAAAGAGTCGCCTAAGCTTAACCAGTGATAAACTAGGCGTTAGGTAGTTTGCAGGCTATTCAACCCGGAAATAGGTGCAGAACTTGCCGTCCCACGATTGGCGCACATGTCACATGACCTGGCCAATCAGAGCGCGAAACTCGAACGCGGAAACACAAATTTGTTGTGGAAAGTATAGACGCGTCCTGGCCCTGCCTGGTTGTGGAGCCTGATTGCCACCGGCACAAAGGACTGCCCAAAGCGCTTTGTGGTATGTCGGGGGAGGGGATGAGTCTGTGGCTAAACGTGGACCTGGAGGAATAACACATCTCTAAAATATCTATAAATATATAATATATCACAAATTGTCCTGCTGTACGGACCTCCCTGGGACTCCATGGTTCTACGGGACACAGACGGGCTCAGAGCTGGCTCACTGCCCGTCCTGAAGACTGGAGACTTAGGGTTGGAGAGGAGATGAGGGTCCTGGTACTGGGACTGGCCAGGGAGGTGGGCACCTGGGGACAAGGAGAGGAGAGGAGAGGAGAGGAGAGGAGAGGAGAGGAGAGGAGAGGAGAGGAGAGGAGAGGAGAGGAGAGGAGAGGAGAGGAGAGGAGAGGAGAGGAGAGGAGAGGAGAGAAGTGAAGTGAAGTTGAGAGAGAGAATCAAGAATCAAGAGGTTTATTTGTCACATACATACCAGGGCATACAGTGAAATGCGGGTGGTCATGCCCACATCGATTGTGCAAAATACAATAATAGAAATAGGCATAAAAAAAAAATAGGTAAGACACAAGATGTGCATGATAAAAAAAGACATGCTGGGGCGCTCAAGTAGCACACTACATTATACTAGTGAACAGGTCCATATTATGATACTAAGTAGACCATGCTAGCTAACAGGTTCAGATGAGCTAGGATGCAGGTTACAGGAGCTAGGATACAGGTTACAGGAGCTAGGATGCAGGTTACAGGAGCTACAGTAGGATACAGGTTACAGGAACTAGGATACAGGTTACAGGAGCTACAGTAGGATACAGGTTACAGGAGCTAGGATGCAGGTTACAGGAGCTACAGTAGGATACAGGTTACAGGAGCTAGGATGCAGGTTACAGGAACTAGGATACAGGTTACAGGAGCTAGGATGCAGGTTACAGGAGCTAGGATGCAGGTTACAGGAGCTAGGATACAGGTTATAGGAGCTTGGATACAGTTTACAGGAGCTAGGATGCAGGTTACAGGAGCTAGGATGCAGGTTACAGGGGGCTCTGCTAGTGACTGCAGGGACATTGAGCTGGGAACTGCCATCGCTGAGCCAGCACCAGGTAGAACTCCAGCACCAGGTAGAACTCCAGTAGAACTCCAGGTAGAACTCCAGGTAGAACTCCAGGTAGAACTCCAGGTAGAACTCCAGGTAGAACTCCAGGTAGAACTCCAGCACCAGGTAGCGCTCTTATAGCGGCACGGTGGTGTAGTGGTTAACACTGTCGCCTAGAACACGCCCTCTTTTTGACAGGTCGGTTTGAATTTGACAGCGCGCGGAAGCTTTGAGTTTGATAGTGAGATAGTTGGTTAAAGTGAGTATAGAGTAAGTAGTAGAGTGTTATTTTGTTTTTTGTATAGTGTAGTTTCCCCCAACGGCTTTTAGCTGTTTGGGGGAAATTGACGTTTGTCTCGAGGCTCGGACGGGAAATCATGGCAACAAACATTTCGAACGGTGGCCGGATTCCGAGACAGACGGATGAAATGAATGAACGAAAATATGAGTTAAGATTAACAGTTGAGGTGGACATTGAGGGGCCTGATAGAGTCACAATGATGGAGCTTTTGAGGGCGATAAAGTCGGAGTGTGGGACTGTCATTGGATGTCGATACAAGACGCCCAAGAAGTATGAAATCATGTTGATGGATGAGAAGGTGAAGGAGAAACTGATGGACGGATTTAAAATCAAGGACAGTAGAATAATGGCAACAGAACTGTCGAACGATGAGGTTGTCGTCTCTTTTTTGGGTCTGCCTTTATACGTAACGGATGAGGACATTCTCGAGAAACTGAAGCTATGGGGAGTGGCGGCGGTAACGCAGATCAAGAGAAGGACGTGGCCTGGAACAGACATTATAGACGGCACAAGGTTCGTAAAAGTGAAGTTCACTGAGTATGTCAAATCCCTGCCGTATTCGACCCGGTTTGAGACTCAACAGGGGATGGAACATTTTCGAGTGATCCATAATAGGCAGGTGCGAGTTTGTAGGCTGTGTCTTCAGCCTGGTCACGTCCTGAGAGATTGCCCGGACTTCAAATGTCACAAATGTGCCCAGCAGGGTCACTACGCTCGAGAGTGTGACACTGAACGAAAGTGCAGGGGATGTGATGAAAAGTACGAGCAGTGTACATGCACGCCCTGGAAGCACTACGAGGAGCAGGGTACGAGAGGTGAGACCGGTGGGGCTGCCAAGGAGAGTGGAAACGACGGAGGAGAAGCCACTGAGACGGAGAAAACAGGTGGAGAGGACGAGGGTGAGGCAGTAGCAGATGATGAAGACGAAGGAGAGGAAGAAGACGAAGAAGACGAAGGAGATGATGAAGCGGAGGAGGATGAGGAAGAGGAGGAGATCACGCAGACCCCAGATGGAGATCAAGTGGAGACGGCGACAGGGGAGAGCGCAGAGCTGAGTGCGCGTCAGAGTGAACAGGGGAGTGACGGCCTGAGCACACAGCACGCAGATGACGAGGAGAAGGAGCTGACAGCGCGGCAGAGAGAGAGGGAGGACACCGCAGGCCTAAATGAAAACATAGATGGTTTTGATTCGGGACTGCTGAGGTCACTGAAGTCCGTGGAGAGACAGCTGGGATCCGGAGCATCTACAGGCGAAACAAGAGCTACTGGGTCTGGGCCGCGGACCCGGGGAGGCAGCGCTGGCGGGCGAGGAGGCGACAGAGCGCATCTAGAGGCGCGCGACGAAAGGGACGCGGCAGAGGGAACGTCTACATGCGCGGAGGAGAGGAAGAAGAGGGAAGGGTCTATAGGAGACTCAGAGGGGTTGCCAGGGACCGGGGAAGAGGTGGGGGCTACATCAGAGGACTCTGAGGAGATGGACACCAGCCCATCTGCTATCAACCTACTGAAAAGAAAATCAAGAGAGGAGAGAGGTGCTAAAGGGTGGTGTAAGAAGGTATGATAAGGTATGATATATAGAATAATCAATATATTTTTCGTCATGTGTGCTGCCATCACTGTAACATCGCTTAATGTGAATGGACTGAGGAACAAAACTAAAATTGAGCAGGTGATATCGACTTTTAATACAGATATAGTGATGCTGCAGGAAACGTGGTGGACGGAAAATATGATGAATGATGTGAAAAGAAAATGGACTGATGTATTATATGTAAATCATGGTACAGAGCGATCATGTGGTGTAGCAGTATTATTTAAAAAAGACGTAGTGGAAAATATAAAGGTAATATATGAGGACGCAGAAGGGAGGGTGATTATATTAGAATTTGAACATCAGGGAGTTTTGTTTAGATTAGGGAATATATATGCGCCCAATGTAGAGAAAATTAGGAAGGTTTTTTTTGAAGGGCTAAAGGTGCACATGAAGGGGAATTGTTTGTTTGTCGGTGACTTTAACACTTTGCGAAGTAGGTTAGATACTACGAGCAAGATTTTCAAGTGTGACACAGCTAGAAATACACTAACAGAAATAATGTCTGTTGTGGATCTAGTGGATATGTGGAGAGAGGAGAATTCTGGGAAAAGAGGGTTTACAAGGAAACAAGTGGTGGCGGGCTGCTTAAGGCAAAGCCGGATTGATCTATGTCTGGTTAAACGGGAAATACGGAATTACATTAATAATATAGAACAGACGTTTAATTTTTTGAGTGACCATGCGGCTGTGTGTTTTGATTTAGGAATAGAAATACAAGGGAGAGGTGGGGGTGTGTGGTGTTTAAATACAAGTGTATTGAGTGAGGAGAAATATCAAAAAAAAGATATATGGGTATGTGAAAGCTGAAATGGAAAACCCAATGTTTAATGAAAATGTGGGTATGTGGTGGGAACAAGTTAAAATTAATGTAAAAAAGATAAGTATAAGATATACAAAGGCCAGAAATTATAAAAACAAAAGAGAAGAATGGGAATTAAAAGGGTTGCTAGCGGAAGAAGAGGATAAATTAAAAGAAAATCCAGAACACAGTGCAGAGAAGTATACAGAGCTAGAGGCAAAGTGGGCAGAGAATGAAAGAAGAAAGTGCATGGGAGCAATAATGAGGAGCAAGGCGAAATATGCCCTTGAAGGAGAAAGGAGCACCTCGTTTTTTCTAGGCCTAGAAAAAAGTAAACAGAGAAGGACATACATAAGAGAGCTAGAAAACGAAAAAGGGGAAAAAGTGAATGACTTAGTTGGAATATTGGATACAGTGGAATCTTTTTATAAAAAATTGTATAAGAGTGAAGGAGTGGATTTTGAATGTGTGAACAATGTACTGGAAACTGTGAAAATGAGATTAGATGAAGGGGATAGAGTGATGTGTGATGGTGAAATCACTGAAAAAGAAGTGAGGGAAGCGATTCAGGGTTTGCAGACTAACAAAAGTCCTGGGCTTGATGGTTTGTCAGGAGAATTTTACAGGGCTTTTGTTGGTCTGCTAGCACCTATTTTGTTGAAAGTGTACAGAGAAATAGAGAGGAATGGTGAGTGTAATGAAGCAATGACCACTGGTGTCTTGACAATTTTATTTAAAAACAAAGGGTGTAAAACAAAGTTAGAAGGATATAGGCCTATAAGTTTGTTGAATTCTGATTATAAGGTGCTTACCAAAATTCTGGCCAACAGGGTCAAGAAAGTAATTGGGAGCATAGTGGCGCCAACCCAGGCCTACAGTGTTCCGGGTAGGGACATCACAGAAACTGTAAGAACGATTAAGGATGTAGTAAATTATGTAAATTATAATGATGATGATTGTGCAGTACTCAGTGTGGACTTTAACAAGGCTTTTGACCGGGTTGAGCATTTTTTCCTAATCAGGGTCATGGAGGTTTTTGGTTTTGGGGAGAGGATGGTCAACTGGGTCCGTGTTTTGTATAAAGATGCAAAAAGCTGTGTGAAATGTAACTGGTGTATTACAGATGTGTTTAGGGTGGAGCGGTCTGTTAGGCAAGGGTGTCCTCTTTCAGCTTTGCTCTATGCGATTTCCGCAGAGCCTATGGCCACATACATAAAAAGTAAAAAGGAAATAATTGGAATAGGAATACCCTACGGGGAGCAGAGTTTGATCCACCAATATGCGGACGACACTACCTTTACGGTGAGAGACATGGAGAGCATAAATAGAATTATGGAGTGCTTAGAGGTATATGGTAAGGCATCTGGAGCCAAAATTAATGTTGATAAGACTGAGTTATTGTGTGTAGGTAAAGTAAAAATTAGTGATTGTGTGGTTCCGCTGAAAAAAGCAGAGGGGCACATAAAGATATTGGGTGTGTGGATAGGGATAGAGGAGAAAGAGGAGAGGGACTTAACGTGGGTAGGTATAATTAATAAGATTAAACAGGTGCTCCAATTTTGGAAACAACGCACACTCAAATTGAAGGGTAAGGTTGTGGTGATAAACAGTTTATTGATGTCTAAACTGACATATGTGTTAGGTGCCTTGGATATGCCAGAGGCAATAGAAAATGAGATTAATAGGGTTGTGGCGGATTTTCTGTGGTGGGGGAAGTCACCAAAAATCGCCCACAAAGTCTTAATAGGTAAGTGTAATGAGGGTGGTTTGAATTTAATAGACTTAAAGGTAAGGAAGAAAACTGTAAGATTGAAATGTGTGCAGAAATATATTTACGATGAGACCAAATATGGATGGAAGTGTTTCTTTAAAGAGAGTCTAGAGAAGGTAGGTAGGTGTGGTGACAATGGCTTATTTATGGGCTTTAAGCCTTTAATGACGGAAAAAATACCGGAGATGTATAGGGAGGTACTACAGGCATGGGCAAAGTACCTGCCTAACATTGTATATGATTGTGTGGGACTGGATATGGTTTTAAATCAGCCAGTATTCCTGAACCCCAGGATATGCCATAATAGCAATGTATTATATAGTAAAATCTTCCTGAGAGCAGGGATGACACAGATAAAAGATTTTGTATATGAGTATGTGCCAGGTTTTCTCCCGGTGCAGGCCATGTATGACAATGTGATCGAGGTAGATGATGAATATCGGTTTGCAACTGTCGTGTCAAATTTTGAAAAAATTAAAACTGGATTGCCGAAGGAATGGAGAGAGATAATAGAGAGAGAGTGTGTAGGGAATAGGAGCTGTAGTCTTCCAGAATTAAGGGTAGGAAAGGGGGATGAGCAGAAGGGTTTGGGAAATGTGAGGAGTAAAGATATTTATAGATTTTTTGTAACAAAAGAAAGAAGGGTGCCAGCATCGGAACAGGTGTGGGAGAAAGCGTTTCCGGGGTTGGTGGGAGGATCAATATGGGAAAATGTGAATGTAAAGTTTAATAATATCGAATGTGATCATAATGATTTCATGGTAAGACAGAATAGGGTCTATACAAAAACAGTGTTACATCATATAGATACACAGATAAGTAGAACATGTGATGTGTGCAAATTAAAAGATGAAAGTTTTATGCACATGTTCATTGAGTGTGAAGGCCTGCAGGGCTTCCATGCAGAGCTGAAAGAGGGCATGAGGGCGAGCTGGGGAATAATCAAATATACTGATTGGAAGAGATATTTTTTGTTTGGTGCATTAGATGGAAAGGAGGAGGAGAGAAATCTCATCAATTATGTATTGAGTCATGCCAGGTATGCGGTTGTCTTGAGAAGGCGAATTGCTTTTTCTGAGCAGAGAAAGGTGGAAGTATGGCCAATCTTTTTGAATTTAATGAAAAGGGATGTTATGTTGACAGAGAAATTGCTGAGTAAGGAGATATTTAGGAGATGGTTCATTGACAGTGGTAAATGTGTTAAGTTTGGAAAAGGTAAAGTAGAGTTTGGTTTTGGATAGGTTTTTTTTGTGGGTTTGTTTGGGTGGGATAGGGGAGGTTTTTTGGTTATGCTTGATTTGTTGTATAGGAAATAAGTATATATAACACTGTTTTCTTTGTGGCTTGTTCTGTTTTTGTTGGTTGATTTAGGGAAGCGCAAAAGAAGGGGGTGGGCTATGCCTGGGAAATGTGAGTAATACATTTAAATAATATAGTGTGTATATATATATAGAAAATGCATAAAATGTAAACTGATTATTTTTATAATAAAAAGATAAAAAAAAATAAAAATAAAAATAAAAAAAACACTGTCGCCTCACAGCTAGAAGGTCCAGGGTTCGATTCGCGCTTAGGGGACCAGGTTGCCAGATACCCAGGTGGGGTATCTCCCGGGCCTTTCTGTGTGGAGTTAGCATGTTCTCCCCGTGCTTCCAAGGGTTTCCCCTCCCGATAAGATAAACCCAATGGAAAAACATGCATAACAGATCGCTAACGCTGTCGCGTTTCCTGGCGAAGACGGACAGGAGCACTTGGATTGGTCCCCGGGACGCGGCCCCACGCTGCAGCCCCTATCTGCTCCTGGCTGCCCTTGGGGGGAAGGACAACCGGATGGGTCAAGTGCAGAGAGACATTTCATCGGCGACCCAATGCATGTGTGTGTGTGTGTTCCTGTGTGTCGCCCATCTCGCATGTGTGTGTTAAACTGCATGACAAATAAAGACTTCTTCTTCTTCCCCTTTCCTACCAAGGTTGACCTTTGGGGACAGAGCTTTCAGCATGGCAGCTCCCACCCTCTGGAACTCCATCCGTGTAGAACTCTGCAACTCCCCAACTCTGGACTGCTTCAAGAAACTCAAAACTCATCTCTTTAACATGGCCGTTGACCCCTAGCTTCCTATATTTAATGTTGTGTGTCTGTCTATCATGTTTGTCTCTTGTTATTGCCCTATGTAAAGCGACCTTGGGTTTCATGAAATATATATATAAATATAGAAATATATAAAATTAAGTTATTATTATTATATACAGTAGACAGACAGAGAGACAGACAGACAGACAGACAGACAGACAGATAGACAGACAGACAGACAGACAGACAGACAGACAGACAGACAGACAGACAGACAGACAGACAGACAGACAGACAGACAGACAGACAGACAGACAGACAGACAGACAGACAGACAGACAGACAGACAGACAGACAGACAGACAGACAGATAGATAGATAGATAGATAGATAGATAGATAGATAGATAGATAGATAGATAGATAGATAGATAGATAGATAGATAGATAGATAGATAGATAGATAGATAGATAGATAGATAGATAGATAGATAGATAGATAGATAGATATTGAATGACAGAGAAAGAGAGAAGTGCGTGTTTTACCTACCGAGAGGCAGAAAGCTCTCCGATTGGTGCGTCTTCAGTCTTCTCTCCTGGACCTGGTTGAGGCTTGCAGGTTGGCTGCCACACCTGTCCTTCAACCTGAGGGGGAAAACAGTCAACCAATCACTTTTCTCCGATTGAAACACCCCAGGGTCCATACGTACACCTTACAACAGGCCTATTCAATTGGCGGCCCGCGGGCCACATCCAGCCCAGAAGCAACCTCCGAGTGGCCCAGCGAGCTAGAATTAAATAGGCTATTTCATTAGCAATTTTTATATTTTAATGTAATGTAATATTATTTAATACAAATTATTTGTTAACCACTTAAGGATCGTACGTATTCCGGCCGTCACGCACTCATGCGCATGTCGCAGCACCTTGTGCTCGTCTGAACTTGAGTTGAACTTGAACTTGTGTACTCACGTTTTTGTGTAGTAGTTGCAATATTCCAAAATAATATATATATATTTTTTTGTATAAGCTGGAAAACACAGCAAATCCATAGCCTGAAGTCTTATGTAGTACAGGTCCAAAATCTTATAAAAACCCGTTCAGAAATAAGTCTTCTAGAGACATCCGGGTAAAGCCACACATTTCACAGTGCGCCAAGAAAAAAGCTCTCCATCTCTCCATTTCCTGATCCAAGTAAATTCATTCGGAATTTGTATCACTTGATCATGTCTTCGTTTGTCAATTTTCACCTAGATCCTTGATTCATACACCCCCACGTGGGATATCACTGGAAAGCTATACACTCATTGTTGGCTATAAATTACAACCAGTGTTGGGATTAACGCGTTACAAAGTAACGCGTTACAGTAACGAAGTTACTTTTGGCGATAACTAGTACTCTAACGCATTACTTTTGAAATTCAGTAACGCTACTTACGTTACTGAATGGTTCGTCACTGCGTTATTTGCGTTATATACGGCGTAGATTGATAGCGAGCGGTAGTGATTATTATTATTATTATTATTATTATTATTATCCTCATATCCTGTCTGGCTACGGGGAAACCCTATGCTGGGGGCGTGTTTTGTTTACTATTCCTGACTGATAATGGCAGCGCCCAGCAGCCCCAGCTACTCGCGTATTTCTCTTTTGTCGAGCGAAAAGAAAATAACGTTTTAGTTATGTCATTTGTGTTTTGGCTCAAAGATACTGGAGTCTAACGTTAACTACCAGGACTCATCCAAATCCACTCGCCACCCGCGTAGAATGATACCAGGCGACACACAGCAAATGGGACGGAAAACCTTTTGGACTACTACTTGGAGAGAGAATATACAGTACAACATGGAAATGAAATAAAGAAAATGTTTAAGCGGCTGCTGGACTAAGGTTACATCTCGACAGACACTGGTGAGTGCAGTGATGTGAATGTAAATGAATGGAAACTCAAGTTGATCAACGCATTTTGACTACAAATCTGCCAGGGAATCTCATCAATACTAATCAAACAATATAAATATAGTCCTTTCATGCACAATTGATATCCTAACTATTCTAACGTTGCAATGCACGATTGATATCTTAAACAACGTTGCAAGACGGCTGTTCCTCAAGCACTTATTTTCAACCTAGAACCTAAACGTGCATGCGCGCAACCTAAACGTGCATGCGCGCAACCTAAACGTGCCTGTGCTCAAGAGCAATTAGGCACGGTGCATTTCTTATTACGTCGGGACATTTGTGTTTGTGTCAGATTTGTGTTTGTATCTAGACCACATTGCTTAGCAGAGTTCAGTGATGTGAATGGAAACTGTCAAGTTGATCAACCGATTTTGAGTATCTATCTGCATGGGAGCAATTTTTTTCTTCTTCAAGTAACTAAATAGTTACTTTTCACAGTAACGCATTACTTTTGGGTGTAAGTAACTAGTAACGTAACGGAGTTACTTTTGAAATGAGTAACTAGTAAAGTAACTGAGTTACAATTTTTCAGTAACTAGCACAACACTGATTACAACGCTGACCCATCATTTTCGCAATCGGCGGATGATTGACTTCCGGAGCCTCGGGAGTCCGGGGTGATAATCTGACGCGCCACGTAAAAAGACGCTCACCTGACATATCGGCATGTAACTCGAGAAGCAATGAACGGATTTTGTCGAGTGAGATGGCATTCGAACGGCAACAAATATCGCTTCAATTCGGTAATTTATATGTTCGGCGATAAATGCAGCCCCGAGCCTTCAGACACTTGTAAAGTGCCATGAAACTGAAACTGAAAAACCCGGACATTTTCATGAATTTATAAACCCCCCCGGACAGGGCGTGAAAAGAGGACGTGTCCGGGCAAAAGAGGACGTTTGGTCACCCTACATATGCCCCTTCAGGTGAAGTGACATGTTTAGATGAGTGTCCATTTTTAGACATATGCCCGATGCATCTAGTTACACTTAGGGTATTACTTCTACCCTGTAGTACCATGTATTGCCATGTAGTACCCTGTATTGCCATGTAGTACCCTGTAGTGCCATGTAGTACCATGTAGTACCATGTAATGCCATGTAGTACCATGTAGTACCCTGTATTACCCTGTAGTACCATGTAGTACCCTGTAGTATCATGTAGTACCCTGTAGTACCCTGTAGTACCATGTAGTATCATGTAGTACCATACCATGTATTACCCTGTAGTACCCTGTAGTACCCTGTAGTACCCTGTAGTGCCCTGTAGTACCCTGTAGTACCCTGTAGTACCATGTAGTTATATAGGTTTGTCCGCTATTCTTCTTTGGGCCTTTATCGGATACTGTACATGCCAACGCAAATTCAAGAAAACTCCCAATACATTTTCTTATTTATTTTATGTTATGAATCAGCCTGCCAAGTTTCATAGATATGCCCCCTAAGGAAAAATATGCCCCATAGCCCCCACATTTTTAGGGTACCGGTCGAGGCCCTGTTCACGGACACTTTGGTTAACCTTAATTTACAGGTGAAAAAACTATTTATTTTTTTTATTTCAAAATTTTTGATAACTAGACATTCTAGAGTTGAAATTGTGAATTTCCAGGTATTTCAAGAAGTGACAGGTGGAGATGTTAACAGTATTTACATTCTGGAAAAGGTCAGATGCTCCAATTTAGCTGAGAGTGTCTTCTGTCTCACTTGCCCATGCACCTTTTACAGTTACATTTACATCCCAGTTGAAAATGTTCCTAGCAACTCGACTCTCTGGAATTTTTATAAATCTGTTCCATAAAGCTAACATGCTGCCTTTCCATCTTATTCCACATGGTTCCCATCCCAAATCTCCCATTATTGCCAATACAGGGGTGAATTTATGGACTCCTAGAAAGTACCGTATTGCCCTATTCTGTACCTGTGTGTGTGTTTGCATATATGTGTGTGTGTGTAAGTGTGTGTGTGAGAGTGTGTGTGAGTGTGTGTGTGTGTGTGTGTGTGTGTGTGTGTGAGCGTGTGTGCGTGTGTGAGCGTGTGTGCGTGTGTGAGCGTGTGTGCGTGTGTGAGCGTGTGTGAGCGCGTGTGTGTGTGTGTGTGAATGTGTGTGTGTGTACCAACCTGAGCTGGTTGTCTCTCACCAGGACGTTGTCATGTGTGTGTGTTGCGTCACATGTGTGTCCGTTAATGATGTTGAGGCTGAGACGTTTATGGCTCCGCCTCTCTGGCAGTGTAAGCCCCGCCTCTATGTGACCGCCAGCCAATCCATACTTCTCCTCCAGGCAGCGGAGGGGGAGGCCTCTGTTTATTGGTTGGAAAATAATAGCTCCAACAACCTAGATATTAAGAAATGGGAAGAAAAAGTGTCCAAGGAAGAATTCATTTTTCTCCATGGGTTGAGCAAGGCACTAACAGGGTCAGGGGTTCCATCCCCAGTGTAGCTCAATCAAGTTGAAGTTTTTTTGATCACCTGACCAGCACACCTGAAAGACTAGACTACATAGAACCACCTGAGAGACTAGATTACATAGAACCATCTGATAGACTAGACTACATAGAACCACCTGAGAGACTAGACTACATAGAACCACCTGAGAGACTAGACTACATAGAACCATCTGAGAGACTAGACTACATAGAACCATCTGAGAGACTACATAGAACCACCTGACCAGCACACCTGAGAGACTAGACTACATAGAACCACCTGACCAGCACACCTGAGAGACTAGACTACATAGAACCACCTGACCAGCACACCTGAGAGACTAGACTACATAGAACCACCTGACCAGCACACCTGAGAGACTAGACTACATAGAACCACCTGAGAGACTAGATTACATAGAACCACCTGAGAGACTAGACTACATAGAACCACCTGAGAGACTAGACTACATAGAACCATCTGAGAGACTACATAGAACCACCTGAGAGACTAGACTACATAGAACCATCTGAGAGACCAGACATAGAACCACCCGAGAGACTAGACTACATAGAACCATCTGAGAGACTAGACTACATAGAACCACCTGAGAGACTAGACTACATAGAACCATCTGAGAGACTAGACTACATAGAACCATCTGAGAGACGAGACATAGAACCACCTGAGAGACTAGACTACATAGAACCACCTGAGAGACTAGACTACATAGAACCACCTGAGAGACTAGACTACATAGAACCATCTGAGAGACTAGACTACATAGAACCACCTGAGAGACTAGACTACATAGAACCATCTGAGAGACTAGACTACATAGAACCACCTGGGAGAGACCAGACTACATAGAACCACCTGAGAGACTACATAGAACCACCTGGGAGAGACCAGACCACATGAAACCCACCTGGGAGAGACCAGACTACATGAAACCCACCTGGGAGAGACCAGACTACATGAAACCCACCTGGGAGAGACCAGACCACATGAAACCCACCTGGGAGAGACCAGACTACATGAAACCCACCTGGGAGAGACCAGACTACATGATGAAACCCACCTGGGAGAGACCAGACTACATGATGAAACCCACCTGGGAGAGACCAGACTACATGATGAAACCCACCTGGGAGAGACCAGACTACATGATGAAACCCACCTGGGAGAGACCAGACCACATGAAACCCACCTGGGAAAGACCAGACTACATGAAACCCACCTGGGAGAGACCAGACCACATGAAACCCACCTGGGAGAGACCAGACTACATGATGAAACCCACCTGGGAGAGACCAGACCACATGAAACCCACCTGGGAGAGACCAGACTACATGAAACCCACCTGGGAGAGACCAGACTACATGAAACCCACCTGGGAGAGACCAGACTACATGAAACCCACCTGGGAGAGACCAGACTACATGAAACCCACCTGGGAGAGACCAGCTGAGAGACCAGACCACATGAAACCCACCTGGGAGACCAGCTGAGAGACCAGACTACATGATGAAACCCACCTGGGAGAGACCAGACTACATGATGAAACCCACCTGTGAGACGGGCGTCCGGTTGCCCACAGAGTATCTGATGAGAGCAGGGACGCTGTGGAAGCCTTCTCTGTCCAGCAGATACTCTTCCCTGCAGTACGCCTCGTTCAGAGAGACCGCCTGGAGAGACAGGAAGTACTATCAAACTACTGTTGGTTCATTTATTTATAGTCAATCCAGCAGGTTAAATAATAATAATAATAATAATAATAATAATAATAATAATAATAATAATAATAATAATAATAATAATATTAATAATAATAATAATAATAATAATAATAATAATAATAATAATAATA